>NW_026973667.1:4337500-4637500 GCF_035594125.1 Scylla paramamosain
AGCAGCAGCAGCAGCAGCAGCAGCAGCCAGCCTCAGGTGTGGGGAGGCACAGGTATGGTGGCAAGAATCACCTGGAGGCAGGCAGCTCTGTCCACAGAGGAGAGAGCAAGTTTGAGTGCCAGCAGTGTGACAAAACTTTTGTATCCAGACAAGGCCTTGACTACCACACCCTGACACACAGTGGTGTTAAAAATTATGAGTGTGGTGAGTGTAGCAAGAAATTTACAAGTAAGTCTAACCTCAACACACACACCCTGACACACAGTGGTGTTAGAAATTATGAGTGTGGTGAGTGTAGCAAGAAATTTACAAGTAAGTCTAACCTCAACACACACACCCTGACACACAGTGGTGTTAGAAATTATGAGTGTGATGAGTGTGGGAAGAAATTTACCCACAAGTATTCCCTCACCTCACACACCCTGACACACAGTGGTGTTAGAAATTATGAGTGTGGTGAGTGTGGGAAGAAATTTACCCACAAGTCTCACCTCACCTCACACACCCTGACACACAGTGGTGTTAGAAATTATGAGTGTGGTGAGTGTGGGAAGAAATTTACCCACAAGTCTTCCCTCACCAGACACATCCTGACACACAGTGGTGTTAGAAATTATGAGTGTGATGAGTGTGGGAAGAAATTTACCCACAAGGGTAACCTCACCAGACACACCCTGACACACAGTGGTGTTAGAAATTATGAGTGTGATGAGTGTGGGAAGAAATTTACCACCATTTCTCGTCTCAATGAACACGCCTTCAGACACACTGGGGTGAGGGAGTTCGAGTGTGATGTTTGTGGCAAGTGTTTCAAGACAAAGGGTGAGATTGCCCAGCACGTGAAGATCCACTTCTGAGGTGGTGGTGTGTGGACACATGGGGCCACACCTGTACCTGTGGTGGTGGTGGTGGTGGTGGTGGCCGTTCCTGTGAGGGAGTCATGGCCCCAGAAGTTTTGTGTGGTGGTGGTGGTGGTGGTGGTGTGGGGGAGTCATGGCCCCAGCAGTTTTGTGTGGTGGTGGTGGTGTGGGGGAGTCATGGCCCCAGCAGTTTTGTGTGGTGGTGGTGGTGGTGGTGTGGGGGAGTCATGGCCCCAGCATTTGTTTTGTTGGCAGTGCAGGTGTGACTTTCAATAAATGTGTGTGTGCAGTAAACCTTTGTTTGTGTATTCACCAGGTGTAGTATACAGGGCCTCAGCTACAGGAATATATTGTAGTGAGGCAGCCCCTCTCTCTCTCCTTGCCTCAAGTGTTTGTGTATTCACCAGGTGTAGTATACAGGGCCTCAGCTACAGGAATATATTGTAGTGAGGCAGCCCCTCTCTCTCCTTGCCTCAAGTGTTTGTGTATTCACCAGGTGTAGTATACAGGGCCTCAGCTACAGGAATATATTGTAGTGAGGCAGCCCCTCTCTCTCCTTGCCTCAAGTGTTTGTGTATTCACCAGGTGTAGTATACAGGGCCTCAGCTACAGGAATATATTGTAGTGAGGCAGCCCCTCTCTCTCCTTGCCTCAAGTGTTTGTGTATTCACCAGGTGTAGTATACAGGGCCTCAGCTACAGGAATATATTGTAGTGAGGCAGCCCCTCTCTCTCCTTGCCTCAAGTGTTTGTGTATTCACCAGGTGTAGTATACAGGGCCTCAGCTACAGGAATATATTGTAGTGAGGCAGCCCCTCTCTCTCCTTGCCTCAAGTGTTTGTGTTTCCGTTTCTTTTTGTCTCCCTTCACATGTTAGGTTATGTTAAGTCTGGCACCATCTTTGCCTCTCTCTCTCTCTCTCTCTCTCTCTCTCTCTCTCTCTCTCTCTCTCTCTCTCTCTCTCTCTCTCTCTCTCTCTCTCTCTCTCTCTCTCTCTCTCTCTCTCTCTCTCTCTCTCTCCAGGTGATGGAGCACACAAGTGTAGCAGCTAACAGTTTCTGTGTAATTGTCGTGGTGGTGACTTTCCTCCTCATGTTCTTGTCCTGGAAGGGAAAGGTTGCCCTCGTGTTCCTCACCATCCTGTTGTGTCACCAACCGTGTTGTCTGTGTGCTTGTTTGGTGATGACTGGCCCTGTATCACTGCGCCCTCATATCTGCTCCTTCACTGCTGCCAGCTGTGCCCGTGGTCATGATGACGGTGGTGATGGTGATGATGATGGCGAGCGAGACATTCAAAGGAGGGCGTGCACGTGCATGGTGGTGAGCAGGTGATGATTGGAGAGGCACAGAACGTTCAGGATGGAGGAGGAGGAGGAGCAGGAGTCTTTGTGTATAGGAAGGAGAGGAATGTAAGAGGAGAAAAGATAGATGTAGGCAGCTCTGTCATGAGAGAAGGCGGCAGAGTGCACAGGCCACCCTGGAATGTCGTGAAAGGCTTGCGGTGGTCGTGGTGTGCGTGAAGGGGGAGGGTGAGAGGGCAGGCAGAGACAACACCAAGAGTTAACCAGTGTTCTCGTTCATTCTTCCCTTTCTCAGGTAAACTGTGGAACTCCCTGCCTGCTTCTGCATTTCCTCCTTCGAATGGCTTCAAGTCTTTCAACGAGGGGGAGGCTCAAGACATCGTTTTATCTATTTTCATTTTTCTCATTTCATTTGGCTCCTCTACAGGAACTGGCATTAAGTTGGCTTTTTTATTCAATTTTTTTGTTGTCCTTTTCCAACAGCCCTCTTACATTAAAAGAAAATAACTAAATAATAATAAGAAAAGCCAGTGTCACGGGGTGGCAAAACCACGCTACCTGGAGACAATGTGCATGGCGTGCCAGGTGTACCAATGGAAGGAGTATTGAGGCAGTGAAGGAGTCCCTGGAGACAATGTGCATGGCGTGCCAGCTGTAGCAATGGAAGGAGTATTGAGGCAGTGAAGGAGTCCCTGGAGACAATGTGCATGGCGTGCCAGCTGTACCTGTTACTGTGTGTAAAGCGTATGTACCTCATGTGATTATTCCTCGGCATATATAAGTGAAATGTTCAATAGTTTTCTATTTGCATGAAAACGTGTAATATGTGTGAGTATCAGTATTTAATGCTATATTAAGCACCGAAGCCGATGCTCACTTGTTGGTAGTGTGGGGTTAACCTGCTAGTCGCCTTCGGGCATCACTCACGGCCAAGTCGCGCTCAGACAAAGACGGGCAGGATGGTGACCGAGGTAAATACTTTAATTTTGTAGTAAAAACTGATTGTCATAGTGCTAAGTCAATTGCATGTATTGTTAATGAATATTGTAATATGTTGAAAGTGTTTAATATCAGTGTATAATGTTATTTTGTAAGAAATTGAGACCGAGAACTTGTTCGCAGTTCTTACGGTCATGCCTACCTCATCAATAAACGTCAGAGAGAGAACTGCCTTTCCTCGACCCTACGATGATGGGTGTGATCAGTAAAACAGATCACCTGAGAGCCAATTGATGCCCAGCCGGTGCGGCTACAGTAAGAACTCGACCTACAAGCAAGAAATTGGCTCCATGTGAAACCGTAGCAAGAGTGAGTCACAGGACGAGGGGACGCTGACGTAAGCCTATAGGTTGACCTCTGAGGCCCCGGGGTCAGCTCTACCCTTGACGACAACCACTCCCTTCTACCCACTGTGCCTCGCCACCATTTTGTAGAACCCATGGTCACAGGCAAGAAAGTATAATAGTATGTATGTGCACTGAATTGAGTAGCCTAAGTGAAAATTACCCACAATTAGCTAGTATTAAGAGTGGTAATTTTAAATTGCTCTTTCAGTGTCTCAGTATTGACACAATTAAGTTGTTAGATATGTCTGATACTGAGGAAATTAATGCCGTAGATGGCCTTAGGGAAGGTGAGGGTGAGCAAGTGGACAGGGATCAAACTTGTATTGAAGAAGTTAGTGTCAGGGAGCGAGTGCCAACCGATAAAGGAAGAGAATATCAAGTCAGTGTAACCAAAGGAAGAGCAGAGTCCTGTAAGCGTAAATGGAGCAGTGTTACCAGCAAAATTAAGAAAGGATTAAAAATTGTAATTAGCCCCTTTGAATTAGAGCCCATGTCAAGTGAAGTAATAGAGGCATTTCAGCAGTATTATGTGGAATACACAAAGCTGGTGGAACTAGAGCCAGAAAGGTCAGAGGAGCTAAATGAAGAGCTGGAACACAATCAACAAGTTCACCATGAAATATTAGAAAGTATAGAATGTAAAAGAAAGGAGTTAAAGAATGACAGAGGATCAATTTGTTCCAGCAAACGGTCTAGACATTCTAGAGTCTCATCTACTTCATCACGTTCATCAGCAGCACAAAGAAAGCAAGAAGTAGCAGCAAAGGTAGCCAGACTTAGAAAGGAAATGGAATATCATGATAGTTTAGCAGAGGCAGAAGTTATGTTAGCTAAGACAAAAGCAGAGGCAGAAGCAATGTTCTCAAAGAAAAAGAAAGAGAGAGATTTAGCAGTTGCTAGTGCTGAACTTAATGCTCTTAGCTTAGTTGAAGAAGTAAAAATGCTTCCAGGTAATGATGAAAGTGTAGAGAAGCAAAGTTATCTTCAACAATACATAGAGTCACAAAATGAAATGAAAGCACAAGCAATTGCAAATCAACAAAGTGACAATGCCATGCCTCACAAATATGTTACATTCCATGACCCACAGAAACCTTCTTCTTGCAATAGAGATAATGAATTGATGACAAATGAAGTAGATGGACAAATATTTAGTGAACCTCAGGTAATAAATCTCAACCCTACAGCTCAAAGTCTTGTACCAAGCTCTCGTAGACACACTCATAATGTCAACATGCCTAATAATGTGAATAATGTGAGACAGAATCATCAATCCTTTTCCCATCCTGGGGGAACCTTTGCAATCAACATACCTGATCCCAAGTGGAGCCTCCCTCCAATAGAGCCTAACACTTTTGATGGAGAACCCATGGAATTTCCAAGTTGGTTGAAAAACTTTGAAACTTATGTAGAGTCTAAAACTTCTGTTGGTAAAGAGAGACTTGCCTACTTAGAGAGGTATACAACTGGTGAGGCAAAGAATGCCATTAAAATGTTAATGCACTTTAACTCTGATGCTGACTATGTGCAAGCAAAGAAAATTCTTAGTGATAGATTTGGAAACAAAAGCATCATAGCTGATGCTTACACAAATAAGTTAATGAATTGGCTACCAATCTCTCCGCATAATGGTCCAGCATTAACAGCATTCTCAGATTTTTTGAAGTGCTGCTTAGCTGCAATGAAACACACTTCTTATTTGTCATTTCTGAATGATCCTAGAGAGCAGAGAAAGGTGCTAGCAAAACTCCCTGAACATGTTGTTCATGACTGGAGAAAGCAAGCGATGATATATCTTGATACTAACAGTAATAACACTTCTAGTAGCAATGAAGAGCACCACCCACCCTTTGAAATGTTATGTGAATTTGTCCAGAACGAAGCAAAAGGAGCAAGCAATCCATTTCTTTCCTGGAATTCAGTAAGTAGGGAAGTAAATGACTGGATCAAAACTCAAACATGGGCAACCAATTGGAAACCAAGGGAATCAAACATCATGACAAAGAATAGAGGGAGTAGAACTTTCATGGCTAAATCAATTGAGGAAAAACCAATGTGGTCATTCCAAAGTAAAGTAAATGTACAAGCCAACAAACAGTATCCCAAGGACCAGGAAAGGAAAGGACGATTCTGTCACTACTGTACAAAGGATCATGATTTAGATGATTGCAAGGAATTTGCCAAACTTGATGGTAATACTAGGTACAAATTTGCTAAAGAAAAACGGTTATGTACAGGGTGTCTAAAAATGGGTCACAAAGGAAAGGATTGTAGAAGAAGGAAAGTTTGTAAAGTATGTCAGAGATACCATCCCACAGCTCTTCACAATGATGACATGACAAGAACTGAGAGCCAAAAGGTGCCAGCACAAGCAACTCAGCCTAAAGATGATAAACCCACAGTAGTAGCCAATAAGGTCAAAGTTACAGAATCAGTGACACATGACATGCACACCATGATAGTTCCTGTATGGTTACATCATGTTAGTAACGAAGAGAATAAATTTTTAGTGTATGCCCTGCTGGATGAGCAGTCTGATGCTTCATTCATCAAGGAAAGCACTCTGAATAAATTGGGAGTTAGTGGACCATCAGTGTCACTCAATATCCACACAATAAGTGGAAAACAAATCACTGATTCTATCAAAATTCATGGACTTAAAGTAAGAGGTTATAATGAAGAAGCAGAAATATCAGTCCCTTCAGCATATTCAACAGAAAACATTTCAGCTGGACGGAGTCAGATACCAAGGCCTGAGACTGCTTGTGACTGGCCCCACTTAAAGGCAATCTCTGACAAACTAATGAAATATGACCCAAACATTGACATAGGACTTCTCATTGGTCTTGATTGTGCAGAAGCCATTATGGCAGAAGAGCAAATAGCAGGTGATAGTAAGAAGCATCCCTATGCTCGTAGGACAGAGCTAGGTTGGGGGATCATTGGTAAAATCTCACCACATTCAAGTCCATTGGAGGATACAGTGGTAGTCTACAGAACAGTGACACAAGAAGTAGAAATCAATGAAGAAAAGAGGGTTAATTTCTTAGTGGTTCCTACTAAAACCAAAGAGATGATTAATCCTTCTCAAGTGAGAGATATGTTTGAACTTGACTTCAGTGATAGAAAGTCAGCTGACACTCCATTATCATATGAAGATAAAAGGTTTATGAGTAAGATGAAAGAAGGAGTACATCAGCTGAAGGATGGCCATTATGAGTTGCCCCTTCCTCTTAAAGATGATAAGGTCAAGCTTCCAAACAACAAACTATTAGCAGAGCAGAGACTCAAGAAGTTAAGAGCTAAACTTGAGAAGGATAATCAACACAAAGGTGATTACAAAGTGTTCATGGATGATATGATTACAAAGGGTTATGCAGAGGTTGTACCGACAAAGGATTTAGTTAGGAATGATGGTAAGGTCTGGTACATTCCACATCATGGAGTCTATCATCCAAGAAAGCCAAAGAAGTTGAGAGTTGTATTTGACTGTAGTGCAAACTACAGGAACCAGTCATTAAACAGTCACCTGTTACAAGGCCCAGACCTTACCAACAAACTTATTGGAGTATTGTGTAGGTTTAGGCAAGAAAGCATTGCACTTGTATGTGATATAGAAGCAATGTACCATCAAGTGAAAGTCAACCCAGAACACAGAGACATGTTAAGATTCCTTTGGTGGGAAAATGGTGACCTTAATAATAAGATAGCTGAATACAGGATGACAGCTCACCTGTTTGGAGCTACTTCATCTCCAAGTGTAGCGAACTTTGCTCTTAAGAAAGCTGCAGATGACTACGGGTGTGGATCTGATGCAGCCAAGTTTGTAAGAAACAACTTTTATGTTGATGATGGTTTGAAGTCAGTAGCTACAATGGATGAAGCTGTCACTCTTATTCAGCAGAGCAAAGAATTATGTTACAAGGGAGGTTTTAACCTTCATAAGTTCTTGTCAAACAACAAAGATGTATTAGCTGCAATTTCTCCTCATGAGAGAGCAGATGGAATTAAAAGTTTGGATTTTAGTAAGAATGAAGACACACTGCCTATAGAAAGAACTTTGGGAGTTGAGTGGTGCATAGAATCTGACACATTTCAATTTAGAATAAAGCTGAAAGACAAGCCACTCACCAGGAGAGGTATTCTGTCAACAGTGAGCTCTATATATGATCCATTAGGTCTAGTGTCACCTCTCATACTGACTGGAAAGCAAATTTTACAAGAATTATGTAAGAATGCAGTTGATTGGGATGATGAGGTGCCAGATTATGTCAAACCTAAATGGATAAAATGGAAGGATGAGCTGCACAAACTAGATCAGTTAAAGGTACCTAGATGCTACAAACCTGATGACTTTGGGGAAGTAGAAAAGGTTGAACTCCATCACTTTTCAGATGCCTGTCAAGAGGGATATGGCCAGTGCTCATATATTAGATTAATTAGCAAGACTGGCCAAATTCATTGTGCATTAGTAATGGCAAAGTCACGTGTCACACCTCTAAAAACCATAACAATTCCCAGACTAGAACTAGCAGCAGCAGTGGTGTCAGTTAGAATCCATAAACTCTTGAAGGGAGAACTTGAGTATAATAATGTGGAAGAAGTATTTTGGACAGACAGCAAAGTAGTCCTTGGTTACATTGCAAATGAAGCAAAGAGATTCCATGTATATGTTGCAAATAGAGTAGAAACAATAAGAGATCACACTTCACCAGATCAGTGGAAATTTGTAGAGACACAGTATAACCCAGCAGATCATGCATCTAGAGGCATGACAGCAGATGAATTGTGTAATAGCAAGATCTGGTGGAATGGCCCAGAATTCCTTTGGCAACATAGCAAAATGGATAGCCATTCCCAGTACAAGGTCATAAATGAGAATGATCCAGAAGTGAAGAAAGTTGTATGCCATGCTGTAGGTACACAACAGCCCACAGATATACTAGAAAGACTTGAGTATTTTTCAGATTGGTTTAAAGCAAAGAGGGCAGTTGCTGTATGCCTCAAGCTTCTGAACAGCTTCAGAGGAAAAGGTGATGGCACTACTAAAGTAAAGGGAAACACATATAAGCCAGTAAATGTAGCAGAAGTGTCAGAAGCTGAAAATGTAATTATAAAACAACTGCAAGCAAAGGCATTCCAGAAGGAAATAAATGTACTGAAATCATCTGCTAACCATAATTCTTTAATTAAAGGAGACAATGGCAAGGGAACAAAAGTGATAGACAAGACCAGTTCCCTCTATAAGTTAGATCCCTTCATTGACAAAAATGGTATCATGAGAGTAGGAGGAAGATTGAGGCTTTCTAATTTGACAGATGAATCCAAACATCCAGTCATCCTCCCCAAAACATCTCACATAACCCAGCTGATAATATGCCACCATCACAAAAGGACAAATCATCAAGGCAGGGGCATAACTTTAAATGAAATCAGGTCATGTGGATACTGGATAGTAGGAGGATCATCCCTAGTATCAAGGCACATTTCAAAGTGCATTATCTGTCGTAAAGTTAGAAGTACAACACAGGGACAGAAGATGGCAGACCTGCCTATTGACAGACTAGAACCATCACCTCCTTTTACATACTCAGCAGTAGATTTCTTTGGCCCTTTCTATGTCAAAGAGGGGCGTAAAGAGCTTAAAAGATATGGAGTGCTCTTTACTTGCATGGCATGTAGAGCTGTGCACATAGAGACAGCCAACAGCATGGATACAAGTTCCTTCCTAAGTGCATACCGTCGCTTTGTAGGACGAAGAGGGCCCGTAAGACAGTTGAGATGTGACCAAGGAACTAACCTTGTAGGAGCCAAATCAGAGTATGAGAAATGCTTAAAAGAATTAAATAACAATAAAGTCAGACAAGAACTCGTGAAAGATCAGTGTGACTGGATTGTTTTTAACATGAATGTACCCAATTCCAGTCACATGGGAGGTGTTTGGGAGAGGCAGATACGCACAGTGAGAAATGTACTCTCTGTGTTGCTTGATCAGCATGGTACTCAGTTAGATGACCAAGATCTGAGAACCTTCCTAGTTGAAGCAGAAAATATAGTTAATGGTCGTCCCCTAACTGTGGACCATCTTAACTCCCCAGAAAGTCTTACACCGTTGACACCCAGTAATTTGTTAACTATGAAAACAAAGGTAGTACTGCCTCCTCCAAGCATTTTCATTAAGAAGGACCTGTACTGCATAAAGAGATGGCGCAGAGCACAATACCTGGCCAACCAGTTCTGGTCCAGGTGGAAAAAGGAGTATGTGCAATTCCTACAGCTTAGAAATAAGTGGACAACACCAAAGAGGAATCTCAGTGTAAATGACATAGTTATCATCAAAGATCAGAATTTAGCAAGGAACCAGTGGAAACTGGGAAGAGTAACAGAAGTATCTCCTGATCATGATGGTCTAGTAAGAAAGGTTAAGGTCCTGGTTTCAGACTGTAATCTCGACAACCAGGGAAGACACATAAAGGCAAACAGGACCATCATAGAGAGGCCAATACATAGTCTAGTATTGCTGTTAGAAGGTAATGCATAATAATAGACCGGAGCATCCCCGCCAAGGAGCCAGTGTAACAAAACATATTATGTGCTAATCCTAGTTTTAAGGTACATACTAATCTTAATTTAAGGTAAATTGTTACACAATTTAGGGGAGCCATGTTACTGTGTGTAAAGCGTATGTACCTCATGTGATTATTCCTCGGCATATATAAGTGAAATGTTCAATAGTTTTCTATTTGCATGAAAACGTGTAATATGTGTGAGTATCAGTATTTAATGCTATATTAAGCACCGAAGCCGATGCTCACTTGTTGGTAGTGTGGGGTTAACCTGCTAGTCGCCTTCGGGCATCACTCACGGCCAAGTCGCGCTCAGACAAAGACGGGCAGGATGGTGACCGAGGTAAATACTTTAATTTTGTGGTAAAAACTGATTGTCATAGTGCTAAGTCAATTGCATGTATTGTTAATGAATATTGTAATAGTTTTAAGGTACATACTAATCTTAATTTAAGGTAAATTGTTACACAATTTAGGGGAGCCATGTTACTGTGTGTAAAGCGTATGTACCTCATGTGATTATTCCTCGGCATATATAAGTTAAATGTTCAATAGTTTTCTATTTGCATGAAAACGTGTAATATGTGTGAGTATCAGTATTTAATGCTATATTAAGCACCGAAGCCGATGCTCACTTGTTGGTAGTGTGGGGTTAACCTGCTAGTCGCCTTCGGGCATCACTCACGGCCAAGTCGCGCTCAGACAAAGACGGGCAGGATGGTGACCGAGGTAAATACTTTAATTTTGTGGTAAAAACTGATTGTCATAGTGCTAAGTCAATTGCATGTATTGTTAATGAATATTGTAATATGTTGAAAGTGTTTAATATCAGTGTATAATGTTATTTTGTAAGAAATTGAGACCGAGAACTTGTTCGCAGTTCTTACGGTCATGCCTACCTCATCAATAAACGTCAGAGAGAGAACTGCCTTTCCTCGACCCTACGATGATGGGTGTGATCAGTAAAACAGATCACCTGAGAGCCAATTGATGCCCAGCCGGTGCGGCTACAGTACCAATGGAAGGAGTATTGAGGCAGTGAAGGAGTCCCTGGAGAGAATGTGCATGGTGTGCCAGGTGTACCAATGGAAGGAGTATTGAGGCAGTGAAGGAGTCCCTGGAGACAATGTGCATGGCGTGCCAGGTGTACCAATGGAAGGAGTATTGAGGCAGTGAAGGAGTCCCTAGAGACAATGTGCATGGCGTGCCAGGTGTACCAATGGAAGGAGTATTGAGGCAGTGAAGGAGTCCCTGGAGACAATGTGCATGGTGTGCCAGCTGTAGCAATGGAAGGAGTATTGAGGCAGTGAAGGAGTCCCTGGAGACAATGTGCATGGTGTGCCAGCTGTAGCAATGGAAGGAGTATTGAGGCAGTGAAGGAGTCCCTGGAGACAATGTGCATGGCGTGCCAGCTGTAGCAATGGAAGGAGTATTGAGGCAGTGAAGGAGTCCCTGGAGACAATGTGCATGGCGTGCCAGCTGTACCAATGGAAGGATTTCAACTGGGAAGAAATTGCAAAAAAAAAAAAAAATATATATATATATATATATATATATATATATATATATATATATATATATATATATATATATATATATATATATATATATATATATATATATTTTTTTTTTTTCATTGAAGGGTTTTCCTGAAGGGTTGGACGTCTATGAAAAGACGTGGAAAAGTGCAGGGTGGTATCATCAGCGTAGGAGTGGATAGGACAAGAAGTTTGGTTTAGAAGATCATTAATGAATAATAAGAAGAGAGTGGGTGACAGGACAGAACCCTGAGGAACACCACTGTTAATAGATTTAGGAGAAGAACAGTGACCGTCTACCACAGCAGCAATAGAACGGTCAGAAAGGAAACTTGAGATGAAGTTACAGAGAGAAGGATAGAAACCGTAGGAGGGTAGTTTGGAAATCAAAGCTTTGTGCCAGACTCTATCAAAGTTTTTTGAGATGTCCAAGGCAACAGCAAAAGTTTCACCAAAGTCTCGAAAAGAGGATGTCCAAGACTCAGTAAGGAAAGCCAGAAGATCACCAGTAGAGCGGCCTTGACGGAACCCATACTGGCGATCAGATAGAAGGTTGTGAAGTGATAGATGTTTAAGAATCTTCCTGTTGAGGATAGATTCAAAAACTTTAGATAAACAGGAAATTAAAGCAATAGGACGGTAGTTTGAGGGATTAGAGCGGTCACCCTTTTTAGGAACAGGTTGAATGTAGGCAAACTTCCAGGAAGCAGGAAAGGTAGATGTTGACAGACAGAGCTGAAAGAGTTTGACTGGGCAAGGTGCAAGCACGGAGGCACAGTTTCGGAGAACAATTGGAGGGACCCCATCAGGTCCATAAGCCTTCCGAGGGTTTAGGCCAGCGAGGGCATGGAAAACATCATTGTGAAGAATTTTAATATGTGGCATGAAGTAGTCAGAGGGTGGAGGAGAGGGAGGAACAAGCCCAGAATCATCCAAGGTAGAGTTTTTGGCAAAGGTTTGAGCAAAGAGTTCAGCTTTAGAAATAGATGTGATAGCAGTGGTGCCATCTGGTTGAAGTAGAGGAGGGAAAGAAGAAGAAGCAAAGTTATTGGAGATATTTTTGGCTAGATGCCAGAAATCACGAGGGGAATTAGATCTTGAAAGGTTTTGACATTTTCTGTTAATGAAGGAGTTTTTGGCTAGTTGGAGAACAGACTTGGCATGGTTCCGGGCAGAAATATAAAGTACATGAGATTCTGGTGATGGAAGGCTTAAGTACCTTTTGTGGGCCACCTCTCTTTCATGTATAGTACGAGAACAAGCTGTGTTAAATCAAGGTTTAGAAGGTTTAGGACGAGAAAAAGAGTGAGGAATGTACGCCTCCATGCCAGACACTATCACCTCTGTTATGCGCTCAGCACACAAAGACGGGTCTCTGACACGGAAGCAGTAGTCATTCCAAGGAAAATCAGCAAAATACCTCCTCAGGTCCCCCCAACTAGCAGAGGCAAAACGCCAGAGGCACCTTCGCTTAGGGGGATCCTGAGGAGGGATTGGAGTGATAGGACAAGATAAAGATATGAGATTGTGATCGGAGGAGCCCAATGGAGAAGAAAGAGTGACAGCATAAGCAGAAGGATTAGAGGTCAGGAAAAGGTCAAGAATGTTGGGCGTATCTCCAAGACGGTCAGGAATACGAGTAGGGTGTTGCACCAATTGCTCTAGGTCATGGAGGATAGCAAAGTTGTAGGCTAGTTCACCAGGATGGTCAGTGAAGGGAGAGGAAAGCCAAAGCTGGTGGTGAACATTGAAGTCTCCAAGAATGGAGATCTCTGCAAAAGGGAAGAGGGTCAGAATGTGCTCCATTTTGGAAGTTAAGTAGTCAAAGATTTCTTATAGTCAGAGGAGTTAGGAGAGAGGTATACAGCACAGATAAATTTAGTATGAGAATGACTCTGTAGTCGTAGCCAGATAGTGGAAAACTCGGAAGATTCAAGAGTGTGGTCACGAGAGCAGGTTAAGTCATTGCGCACATAAACACAGCATCCAGCTTTGGATCGAAAATGAGGATAGAGAAAGTAGGAGGGAACAGAAAAGGGGCTACTGTCAGTTACCTCAGACACCTGAGTTTCAGTGAGGAAAAGAAGATGAGGTTTAGAAGAGGAGAGGTGGTGTTCTACAGATTGAAAATTAGATCTTAGACCGCGAATGTTGCAGAAGTTAATGAAGAAAAAGTTGAGGGGGGTGTCAAGACACTTAGGGTCGTCGACGGAAAGGTAGTCCGACCTGGGGACATTTATGGTCCCCTCCCCAGATGGGGACTCCGAGGCTGGTGTAGGAGTCGCCATGATTTTAAAATTTTTGAGTGAAGGGTGTGTGTGTTATTAGGTGCTTGTAGTTTTGTGTGGAGCAAGAGAGTTGTCTTTAGAGGGCAGGCTGTGACTGCCCCCTTGTGTTGTGAGACACAAAGGGAAACGTTCAGTGAGGTCACAGCTGGGTTTAATGATAAGTTCACAGCACCCCCTGAACAGTGCTTTAGACCTCACTGGGAGTAATTATCGTTTCGGCAGGTGTCTACTGCGAATTGACCTGTGGGTGAGACGTCGCAGTGAGGCTGGTAGATACCTATCAGCGCCAGCATTTTTAATTGTCTCCGATTTCCTGGGGCAAAGGGGTGTCTTAGCTAAATTTGAAATCGATGTGCAGGAAAAGTACTGCATGAATTGCTGCACAAGTGTATCTAAAATTAAAAACATAACCCTTAATTTTGATATTCATACTTACTGGTGTATGATAAGGCTTTGTTAATTGAATTATAAGATAAAACTAAAAATAGGTAATGATTTTTTTTTAAGTAAGTATGAACAGTAAAAATAAAAGGATGTTGATTTCGGCTTGTGCATTTTATCTGGGAATGTTGAAAAATATCAGATATCACTGACACGTCCTGTATATGAAACTAATCAGTGAAATAAAAAAAAGAACAGCACCGCTGGCGGACGTACGACGTACTCATCTTGATCATGATTTTTCAGTTAAAGAAAGCGCCGCGCGCCGTTAGAAAGGAGTGTAAAGTGTAAACAATAGCCTCTCAGCTCTGCCGATACAAAGGCCTTTACTTTGCTTTACTATATCCAGAATAGGGTATAGCTCGTTCTTTCTGGAATTTTCTTAATTCCGCTGTAGTCCATGATTGTGGCGGTGATGTATCCATTGTGCAGGGTAGTCGAGTAAGCGTGGTCCTGTGTTTTGGTTTGCTCGCTGCCCAAGTACCCGAGGATAGTGATCGTACCGCAAAAATAAAGTCTCTGATACAAAATTATATTTTATTTACATTAAATGGATTTGCCTGTTGTTTAGTACATGAAAATGCAAGTATATATTAGTATACTTCCATTGAGGTCAGTAGAAAATTACAGATTGCCTGCCTTGATACACTTATAGGCTCTTTTAAGAATATCATCTGAAATTATGAATAGAGGCTCAAACAATGTCATGTGCTGTCAGTTATCACGAAATTAATTGACTTAAAATTCAGATGCATTACTGTGCAACGATACACCTTTGTAAGCTTGTAAAACCTTGCCCCAAAAAGTATTTATTTTCCGGCGAGAATAAAAAATTCTGGCGCTATCTGGTATCAAAACGCTCACTGCAGTTGAAGCCTTGAGAGGTGACATGGGATGGAGCACCTTCAGAGAAAGACTGACAAAAGCCACACTTAGGTACAAGATTAGGCTTGAGAGAATGGATGATGCAAGAATAGCAAGGAAGGTGTACCTGTGGAATGAAAGTGGAAGCAAATGGAGGAAGAGATGCATGAGAATGACAGACAGGAATGGATTGCAAGTTGTGTGGGCGATAAGAATGGCTGGTAGGAATCAAAATGAGCGTGAATGGGTGGTAACAAGAGGAGGCAGAGTGGGAGCCGAATGGGATGTGAGAAAATGGAAGAATGAGACAAAGAAGTGAAATGTGTGGGATTGAATGAATGGAAGAATGAGATGGAAAGAAAGAAGACCCTGGAATGGTACAAGGAGAAAGAGGCCCCGAGGTATGAAAGGTGGTATGATGGAAGCCTGGGTGGTGATCTTCTCTTCCGAGCGAGGGCACAGTGTATGGATGTGAATGCAAGGAATTACAGGTGGTCTGAGTCCCGCAGCAAAGTGTGCCAGATGTGTGACATGGGAGAGGATGAGACGGTGGAACATGTGGTGCTGGAGTGTGTGCAGTATGCCAGAGACAGGAATGAGATGATGCAAGTGATACTGACTGAGTTAGGGCATGATAGGAATATAGGAATGAAAGAGTGGAGAAGACGGGAAAAGAGTGGATGGTGTTGTTGCTGGGACTGTGTAGAGCAGGGGTGTCAAACTCATTTATCCCAAGGGGCCAGATTTCACCTTCACATTCAATGTGCGGGCCAGATAATCACGTATGACCATAATAATATTAATAATAATAATAATAATAATAATAATAATAATAATAATAATAGGTAATTATATAATAATAATAATAATAATAATAATAATAATAATAATAATAATAATAATAATAGGTAATATTATAATAATAATAATAATAATAATAATAATAATAATAATAATAATAATAATAATATATTCTACCTTCACTCGCGTTTGCACACACGTAACCAAAAGATAAACCAGTAAAGAAAAGGAAGCATCATTTACCTTAATTCCTGGTCGTGCTGCTCCCAGAAACTTGGCACCTCTTGGTCTGTACAAGTTCGTCTATGTGTTTGGCGCCAGAGACTGAGCAATGGCTACTTTCAGTGTTGAGTTGAGGTGTTCATTAGTGAGCCGAGACCTGAGTCCAGACTTGTTCAAGTTCATCAGTGAGAAGAGTTGCTCACAGACATAGGTACTGCCGAACATTGACATAATCTTTGATGCCAAACATTTGATTCGAGGATATCTTGGCCCAACATATTGATAGAATGTACCAATATCAACACTTGAGAACTTTTCCTTCAACGCAGAATCGCACTGAAGATCAATTAGTTCTAACTGAATATCCTCTGGTGTCTCATCAGGATTTGCAGCGAAAGGATTTCGAAAGATCGAGAAATCACTCTCAAGGTTCTTTAAGTCTGCAAATCTTTCTCCAAATTCGTTCAGTAACTTGGAAATCATGTTGCAGTACTTTTCTCTGCTGATAATTCCACGAAACTCAGGTGTGCTTTGCAATGATTTCAGTGTAGGAAAGTGTGCAGCATTATTCGCTGCTAGTTGACGTTCAAAAAGTTTGAGCTTCACCTCAAAAGCACGAATGGACTCATGCATGTCTGTCACCAATTTATTGCGACCTTGCAGTCTTGTATTGAGCAAATTCAAGTGTTCTGTCATATCTACCATGAAGGCTAAATCTTGAAGCCAATCATAGTCTTTCAGTTCCTGGACATTTCTTCCTTTGTTATGCATGAAACTTTGTATTTCACTTCTTAATTCATAAAAGCGCTTCAGCACAATTCCCCGGCTTAACCAACGAACATCAGTGTGATAAGGCAGACCGTGAGAGTGAGTTTCCTCCAATAGGCAGTTGAACTGTCTGTGGTTCAGACCTCGCGCTCGTATAAAGTTTACTGCCTTGACAACAACATCCATAACGTGATCCATCTTTAATATTTTACTGCAAAGCACTTCCCTGTGAATTATGCAATGAACACTGTGAATTTGATGGTCTGAATTCAGGGTGAGTAGTTTTTCCTTTAACTTTGCTGTCACGCCAGCCTTTCTACCAACCATTTGAGATGCTCCATCTGTTGTCAGACTCACAGTTTTCTTCCAGTCAACACCTATCCTATCAAGTGCACCAGTCAAACTCACAAATATATCATCCCCTGTTGTTGTTCCTTTCATTGGTACTAATTCCACAAATTCTTCAGTTACCTGCATATTTTCATCAACACCACGTATGAACACTGCTAGTTGAGCTATGTCAGTAATGTCTGTACTTTCATCGATTGCTACAGAAAATGCTACAAATTTAGCAACTTTTTCTTTGAGCTGACTATTAAGATTTTCTGACAGTTCATTTACTCTTTCTGCAACTGTATTTCTTGAAAGGCTTATGTTTGCAAATGATCTACGTTTTTCAGGGCAAATATCTTCTGCGGCCATCATCATGCATTTCTTTATAAAGTCCCCTTCTGAAAATGGTTTCGATGACACAGCTATTTCCCGTGCAATCCTATAACTTGCCCGTACTGCAGTGTCACTGGCTTCATGAACACGCTGATACACTGACTGCTGCCTTTTGAGAGACTGTTCTAGCGTCTTTACTTTTTCTTCACGAAGTTTTCCACTATACACATCATACTTTGAAGCATGAGTGCTTGTGTAATGTCGCCGAATGTTATATTCTTTTGACACCGCTATAATTTGGTTGCAAATCAAACAAGTTGGTTTTCCATTCACTTCAGCAAAAAAGTAAGATATTTTCCACTTTTCCTGCATCACATGATGTTCTTCAGTAACTGTTCGCTTCTTGGAAATCATGATGAGATGATTATGCAGTAAGAGTCACACCAAAATCTGACGCTGTGACGCTCTCGAAGGACAAAGCAGGACTGAAGTCAAAGGCCGATTCTCGGTGAGACGGAGGAATGACGAGTTATGGTCACGTCTAATACATGTATATTACGGAGCAGGGCCCGTACGACTACGTGTATTCTCGTCACCTATAGTCACTGGCTTTGGAACGCAGTCGACGAGACGAAATGGTCACATGATTTACGTAAAAATATATGAGAATAATTCATTCACTACAAAACACGATAGAAAACTTGAAGCAGATGGTAAAGTTCCTGCTGGTGACATTGTGTTTGCAATCACTTACTTTAATTAAGAAAAATACTTTTAACAATAACACACACACACACACACACACAGAGAGAGAGAGAGAGAGAGAGAGAGAGAGAGAGAGAGAGAATGTTGGCGGGTGGCGGCGAGCCGGACACACACACACACACACACACACACACACTTGACGAGGTTGGGAGTTACTATACCACAGAGGAACATCACCGCCCAAAAAATATAATAGTATCTTTATATCTTTATATAATGACTTTAAAATGCAAAGGGCTGGCTGGCTTAATCATTCCTGTAAAAAGACCAACTGTAAGACTGAAATATGAGACGTGCCGCGGGCCGCACATAGTAGTGTGGCGGGCCGCATGCGGCCCGCGGGCCGCGTGTTTGACACCCCTGGTGTAGAGAGGCGAATGAAAGGATGATTGAGGCGGTGAAAGAGTTTCTGGAGAGAATGTGGCGTGCCAGGTGTATGAACAATTAGGATAGAGGATGCTGTTCGTTTCTCTTTTTTTTTTTTTTTTCTCCTTCTACAGGAGTTGCCGATCCAAAGGCCTGGCTCAGGAGTGATCCTGTACCACCTGTACCATCAAGATCAAGATCAAAATGCGACGCCTCTGTGGGCGAAATGACTTAATTCTATATATGTATATATATATATATATATATATATATATATATATATATATATATATATATATATATATATATATATATATATATATATATATATATATATATATATATATATATATATATATATATATATATATATATATATATATATATATATAAAACCTAAATTTTGCTGTATTTCGAAAGTGGCAGTTTTGCATAATATTTGGAATAATTACATATGTACGACAATTTTACCAGAAGTACAAAAATTTCAACCTGTGTAGTACGATAATATGGCCAAAACAATCTGGCAGTTCTGAACTCTACGAGCCTAACAGAATCTCATGGCGTCCTGAAAGAAGGTTTGAAGTTGTACGTGTAAACATTGACCAAAGAACACCAAAATTCACATGAACGCGGCGCCCACACCAAAATTACTAGAAGTGAGGAAAAGGAAGTCAAGGTGAGTGTGTCTGGCCAAAAATCGCCTTAAAATGGCAAGAATGGACGCTGTTACCACCACAAGGAACAGAAGGGGAGGGAGCGGTGTGTTTAGGGAGAACTTCCGGGACGGGACAACAAACTTTTCTTATTTCCCCACGGAGGGAGGAAGTTGCGGAAAGAGGAAAAGACGGGAGATGTTTGGACTCACTCACCTGCTTGACTCACCTGCATGGCTACCCTTTCTTGACATATGAATAGACAGGTAGAGGTTATTTCAGATGAATGTAAGGGCAGCGCGGATCTGCAGGTGCGCCAAACCTTACGGTATTTTACTGTTTCCCCAGTATTAACGTGGCTTTCCTTACCCTTCTTATCAGAGAAGGGCACTGGTCTACCCTGGTGAGGGGGTGTTCGTTCGTGCGTGTGTATGTCACATCTGTTGGCAAGCGTGAAATTGTTCACGGTGATTGGTTCCTTTGTTTGAGAATGCAGCTGCTGGCCAATTAAAACATGAGGGATTAATTTAGCCAATGACAGCGCTTTACTTCATCCTGAGGAGGGAGAAGCGCTCAATTTGAAATATTTGAGTTAGTGCGAGGAAGAAGTCTGTCTGTTGCTGCCATTATTTCCAGCGCACCGCCACATTTTGTGAAGAGAAACAAGGTGACCACTTCTTATTCATTTCTCTGCCTTGCCAGTTAGGTTAGGTGACTTTAGTTAGGTTAGGTTAAGTTAGTTTGGTTTGTGTGGTTAGGTTTGGTTAAGTTATGTTTGGTTAGGTTAGGTTAGGTAGTTTTGTCAGGTTGTTAGTTTGGTTAGGTTTTATTTGGCTACTTTAGGTTAATTTAGTCAGGTTAGGTTAGGTTAGGTTTGGTTAAGTTAGTTTGGTTAGGTTAAGTTAGTCTTGGTTAGGTTAGGTTAAGTTAGGTTTGGTTAGGTTAGGTTAGCTACTTTAGTTAGGTTAAGTTAGCTAGTTTGGTTAGGCCTGTAAGGTGGAGGTTGAGCGGAATGATGTCGCTTTTCTCCGGAGTGGTGAATCTGCTCCACCCGGATCCTCGTTGCTGGATCCACTTGTTGCGGTGGATTGTTACCCTCTAATTTAATTCATTCCCATCACCACTAACCTTGCTGTTGGAATGACAGTTCCCACAAACACTCCATTTAAATTCAAATTATGTTGAAAGGCCGGGGGCAAATGTGAGTTTTTTTTTTTTTTTTTTTTTTTTTCTTCACCTCAGTTAAATTGTCTGTGTGCATGATTTGGTTAGCCTTAGATGTTAATGAGTTAGGTATTCTGTACACAGCATTAATACTGTGATAACATTTTAAACAGTAAGTATTCTGTACACAGCATTAATACTCTGATAACATTTTGAACAGTAAGTATTCTGTACACAGCATTAATACTGTGATAACATTTTGAACAAGTATACCGGGGAAAAACTGTGTTTGTGTCCTTGACGACCCAGTGAAGTGTGGGTGGGTGACCCAACTTTGGGCTGTGACCCAAGGGTTAAGAACCACTGACCCAAGGTGATGCACTCTTCCAGGCACTTGCTGTGAGAGAGAGGGGAGACCTGTGCACCGCTGTGCTGCACTGTGCTTGGATGTCCCTGGTTCACTCCTGAGGCTGTACCATTCTTGCCCCTATTGTGAGTATGTCTCTGTGTGTGTGTGTGTGTGTGTGTGTGTGTGTGTGTGTGTGTGTGTGTGTGTGTGTGTGTGTGTGTGTGTGTGTGTAGTTGACAATTACTGAAGGGTTTGTGACTTGACCCGTCCCACAAGTGACAAAGACGGCATCACGTTGGTTGGTGCTTGCAGAAATGGCTCTTTCTGAGACGTGGGTACAGTTTGTAATGGCTGCCACTCTTCCCTGCTCCACAGACCAGGCCAGCATCCAGGCCGCCGCCCTGCCTGGCACTGACGGCTGTCTGGCCTCCCCGAGGGTCCCTGCAGGACTGGACGCAGCGTGTGCTGGCGGGAGTGGTGCTGCGGTGGAGGTCGTGAGGCCAGGCAGCAGCATGAGCGGCCGGCGGCGGCGGCAACAGCAGCAGCAGCAGCAGCAGCCAGCCTCAGGTGTGGGGAGGCACAGGTGTGGTGGCAAGAATCACCTGGAGGCAGGCAGCTCTGTCCACAGAGGAGAGAGCAAGTTTGAGTGCCAGCAGTGTGACAAAACTTTTGTATCCAGACAAGGCCTTGACTACCACACCCTGACACACAGTGGTGTTAGAAATTATGAGTGTGGTGAGTGTAGCAAGAAATTTACAAGTAAGTCTAACCTCAACACACACACCCTGACACACAGTGGTGTTAGAAATTATGAGTGTGGTGAGTGTGGCAGGAAATTTACCCACAAGTCTTACCTCACCACACACACCCTGACACACAGTGGCGTTAGAAATTATAAGTGTGATGAGTGTGGGAAGAAATTTACCCAAAAGTCTTCCCTCAACACACACACCCTGACACACAGTGGTGTTAGAAATTATGAGTGTGATGAGTGTGGGAAGAAATTTACCCACAAGTCTAACCTCACCAGACACACCCTGACACACAGTGGTGTTAGAAATTATGAGTGTGGTGAGTGTGGGAAGAAATTTACCCACAAGTCTAACCTCACCAGACACACCCTGACACACAGTGGTGTTAGAAATTATGAGTGTGATGAGTGTGGGAAGAAATTTACCCACAAGTCTAACCTCACCAGACACACCCTGACACACAGTGGTGTTAGAAATTATGAGTGTGGTGAGTGTGGGAAGAAATTTACCCACAAGTCTAACCTCACCAGACACACCCTGACACACAGTGGTGTTAGAAATTATGAGTGTGATGAGTGTGGGAAAAGATTTCCTACCATTTCTCGTCTCAATGAACACGCCTTCAGACACACTGGGGTGAGGGAGTTCGAGTGTGATGTTTGTGGCAAGTGTTTCAAGACAAAGGCTGAGATTGCCCAGCACGTGAAGATCCACTTCTGAGGTGGTGGTGTGTGGACACATGGGGCCACACCTGTACCCGTGGTGGTGGTGGTGGTGGTGGTGGTGGTGGTGGTGGTGGTGGTGGTGGTGGTGGTGGTGGTGGCCGTGCCTGTGTGTGCTGTGAGGGAGTCATGGCCCCAGCAGTTTTGTGTGGTGGTGGTGGTGGTGGTGTAGGGGAGTCATGGCCCCAGCATTTGTTTTGTTGGCAGTGCAGGTGTGACTTTCAATAAATGTGTGTGTGCAGTAAACCTTTGTTTGTGTATTCACCAGGTGTAGTATACAGGGCCTCAGCTACAGGAATATATTGTAGTGAGGCAGCCCCTCTCTCTCCTTGCCTCAAGTGTTTGTGTATTCACCAGGTGTAGTATACAGGGCCTCAGCTACAGGAATATATTGTAGTGAGGCAGCCCCTCTCTCTCCTTGCCTCAAGTGTTTGTGTATTCACCAGGTGTAGTATACAGGGCCTCAGCTACAGGAATATATTGTAGTGAGGCAGCCCCTCTCTCTCCTTGCCTCAAGTGTTTGTGTATTCACCAGGTGTAGTATACAGGGCCTCAGCTACAGGAATATATTGTAGTGAGGCAGCCCCTCTCTCTCCTTGCCTCAAGTGCATTTCAGTCGGCAGTGTGGCGCAGCATTGAAGGCTGTTACAAAGATGCACAGCGTCCAAAGGGCGAGTGTAGTCGTGCACGTTTGGCCAGCCACTAACCCTTTGACTGCCACTTGGTACACCTTTCCCTCATCACCAATCACTGAGACACCTTTACTTGCTCCACAGGCACATCCAGTCTTTGAACTGGGAAGAAATTGCAAAATATATTCTTGCACTGCTGCTGGTGCTGCTGACTGTGTTGTGTTGCAGGGAAGGGGTCCAGGGACAGGCAGGTTGGTCACACTTAACCCTCCCTGTGTGAATGCATGTTGCTTCTCACCAAACACTTTTCTGGCCTGTAAATCTCGAGTGTTTCATCCCTGACCACTTCCCCCGTGGCTTGTGTGCTGTGCTTGTAAGGCTTGCTGGGGCACCACCACTGGCTGCCGTCCCAACACTGACACCTCTGCAGGTGAACACCACCACCAAGGTCTATACAGGGTGTCTCAAGAGGAAAGGAACACCAACACTAATAACACAGTCTTCTGATGCCTAACACAACACTGTCTTCTAGTGGTCAGTCTCTGTCATTTTTCTCTTTTCATTTCTTTTTTCTCTTTATACAAGTGTTGTCAATCAGTCTGTCTGTCTGTCATATTTCTCTGTTCATTTCTTTCTCCTCTTCTCTTCTCTTCATACAGGTGTTATCAATCAGTCTGTCTGTCTGTCATATTTCTCTGTTCATTTCTTTCTTCTCTTCTCTTCTCTTCATACAGGTGTTATCAATCAGTCTGTCTGTCATATTTCTCTGTTCATTTCTTTCTTCTCTTCTCTTCTCTTCATACAGGTGTTATCAATCAGTCTGTCTGTCATATTTCTCTGTTCATTTCTTTCTTCTCTTCTCTTCTCTTCATACAGGTGTTATCAATCAGTCTGTCTGTCATATTTCTCTGTTCATTTCTTTCTGCTCTTCTCTTCATACAAGTGTTATCAATTAATTTGTGTCATATTCCTCAATCCATTTCTTTCTTCTCTTCTCTTCTTTCCCTCATACAAGTGTTACCAGTTAATCACACATTCCTCTGTTCATTTCTTTCTTCTCTTCTCTTGTCTTCTCTTCACACAGGAGTTATGAACCAATCTGTGTCAGTTCCTCACTTTACTGGCCAAGAACACATTACATTGTAGTCTTGGTGCTGTAATGCTAACACACTCCAGGGCAAGAACAAGGACAAGAAACAAGAACAAGCCTGGGAAACAAAATGCATAAAGAAAAGGAGGAACAAAAACAAAACTGGTGAACTAGGAAAACAAAACAAAGCAAAACAGTACTGGTTTACTAGGAACAACAACACAAACTGGTGAATTATTTTCACACACACACACACACACACACACACACACACACAGTTTAACAATTTCATAACCAAGACGTACAGTAGCAGGTTAAGGTTCCCTCATTAGCACTCTTGACCTAACAAAAGTGCAAACTACAGTATTGGTCCCTTCTCATTACAACAAATATTTAATATAAATGTTAGTAGTGTACATTCTCTCTCTCTCTCTCTCTCTCTCTCTCTCTCTCTCTCTCTCTCTCTCTCTCCTGACTATTTTCATTAACTTTTTTTTTTTTCATCTGTTTACACATTTCCTCTCTCTTTATACTTTTGACAATTAATTATTCTATTTTCTTAAGTTCTGTTCATCTTTTCCCTCTTTATACTTTTAAAAATTAATCATTTAATACTTCTTAATTTTTCATCTCTTTCCTCTCTTTATAATTTTGACAATTAATAATTTCATTTTTTTTTTTATCTCTTTCCTCTCTTTATATTTTCGACATTTAATCATTCCATTTACACTGAAGTTTTTCAAGCAATTGTGCACAGTTTCCATTAAGAGACGAGTGAGCCAAACATCAGTGGTCATACAGCTTTTGTAAATGCAGAGGAAAGGGAGTTATAAAAAGAGAGAGAGAGAGGGGGGGGGTGTCACAGGGGAGTGAGAAGGCAGCTGTGTTGAAGGAAGAGTATTAAAGCAAACTGAAAATGAGAAAACGGATACTGGCTTAGACTGTAGCATTAGAAGACAGCTAAATCTTTGAATCCCTTGTTGTTTACCTGATCCTCCAAACTCTTGCCTGAACAAAAGACAAAAGCAATCCAAAGTGAGAAGAATAAAGAAAAAAGAAGAAAAAAAGAAAAGACAAAATAGATACAGGCTTAAACTGTAGCATTAGAAGACAAGCCTGCTCATCCCTTCTCCTGGCTTTAGCCTCTACTGTTCTTATCCTTGCTTTAACTAACAATCTACTCCCCCAGTCTCCTACATGCCTCAGGTCTTTCTCTGCATTCCTGACTGCCATCTGACCCTGCCATTCTCTATTTTCTTCCTCACCATCCTGTCGCCTAACTTCTGCCGTTCTTCCTTTGTGTTCTTCGTTTCCACTGTTCCATTTCTTTCTTTTTTTTTTTTTTTTCAAGATGAGGTTCCCTCTGCTCTAAATATCTTTTCAAGCCATCTCTCCTCGCCGAGTCCTTCTATCTTCCTAAGTAAATTAAGTTTTCCTTTCTCAACCCTGTCCCTGAATGTGCTTTGTCGAATATTATATAGTCATTAGTATATTTGGCTTCCGTTTAGCTTAGTTAGGCCTTAGATAGAATCAGCTGACGCCGTTTTCCTTTCAGGTTCCAACATTTCTTCAGCTTTGGTATTGACATTTATTGTACCATTTATAATGTCTTAAGTGAGTATTTCTAGGGGTAAAAGGACATTGTTATATTTATTTCTGTATTTTGGGTAAACACATGAAGCTGATGTGAACTGTAGCACAACATGATGTTGTGCGGGTTTTGTGAAGTGTTGAGAGAGACATTAGAAGCGCACTACACAGACGGGTTGTCTTTTTCTTGGCCTTCTCTTTTCAAGATTCCTAGCAAGGAAATGTCCCATTTCGACATTTTGGTGCCCAGACCCGGGAAACACAGTGCCCAAGGACTGCTACATTAACAAGTTAAGTGTCTCCAGCCCTGCATTTTAGAAGAAGATGGAGAAGTTAGAGAAGGCCCGAGCAGCTTGTCAAGGATGGCTGTCAAGAGTGTGTGTCAAGATGGACGGACTCCTAGCCAAGAGCCCCCCAGCAACCTCCAGTGAGTTAGTAGAAGTTCTGGAAGAGTTTGATAAGAGGCTTAACAAGTTAGAAGAAGTGCAGTCAGAGATAGAATTGGAGATAAGTCCTGAGGCACTAGAGGAGTACTTGGACAAGGCAGATGCAGTCAGACAGCAAGCCAGGCAGAAGAGATTGTTGTGTGCTGACAAGCTTAAGAAACTGGCTGAGGGTGATAAGGACAAGTCGGATTCTTCAAGTACCACAGCCCCTCTCCATGCAAAACTTCCCAAGCTAGAACTACCTAGATTTGACGGTGACCTGAAGCAGTGGCAGAGTTTTTGGGAACAGTTCTCCTCACACATAGACGACACTGAGCTGCCCACCATTAGTAAGCTAACCTATCTACTGTCACTACTAGACGGCACTGCTAAGGACGTGGTGGAAGGAGTGCCGCACACCTGCGCCAGCTACAAGACCGTCGTCGACCTGCTGAAGCAACGGTTTGGCAAGTCGGAGTGCATCATCCACGCCCACGTCCAGGCTCTCCTTGATCTACAAGTTCCGGTCCACCAAGGCAAGACCTACATCCTACAGCTGTGGAGACTTCGGGACGAGGTGGTCAAGCACACGAGGAGTCTAGAAGCCCAAGGAGTTACAGGCAAGCAATGTGAAGTGCTACTAACCCCCATGATTGTTTCCAGACTGCCCACAGAGTTAAGGTTAAACTGGTCAAGGGATTGTAGTGGACATGAAAGTGATCTTGAGTGGCTTCTTAGTTGGCTTCAAAGGGAGATTGAAGTGATAGAAAGGAGTGAAATGTATAAGGGCAATGTTAAGAGTTTAGAAGGAAGGAAGGGTAGTAAGGATAGTAAAGAAGTACATAAGGGAAACAAGGAAAAATTGTTCACAGCCTCGGCTTTACATGTGACTTCCCCGCCTGAAAGATCAGATTGTGTGTTTTGTAGTAAGAGAAACCACAAGTCTGAGAAGTGCTACAAGTTTCTGGTGTTGGATGGGCAGCAGAGGTTTGACAAGATAAGGGAATTGGGTGTGTGTTTTAGATGTTTAAATAGTGGTCATAAGTCTAGAAGTTGTAAGGCCAAATGTTCCAAGTGTCGTGGTGACCACAATAGTACCATGTGTGGTGTTAAGTTGAGTGTGGTCCCTAAGGCCGAAGTAGAGGAGAGTAAACAGACGGGCACCCAAACCCTTGCGATGTTGTCAGGCCACTACAGGAACAAGACTGTGTTACAAACAGCTAAGGTAAAGGTAGTGAACCATAAGGGGGATATTGTTACTGCAAGGCTGATGTTTGACAATGGCTGTGATAGGTCATATGTTACCAATAAGTTTGTAGGAAGATGTAAACCTGAATGGGTCACCAATACAGAAGTCCCTTATAGTTCCTTTGGTGGCCATAGCTCAAGCAAGTGTGTACAAAGTAGTCTATACAAGTTGAAGCTTTTAGATGATAAGGGTGATTTGTTTTCCCTTGTGTTGGCAGGCATTCCCATTATATGTGAACCGCTAATTAGGCCAGTAGTACCAGAACACATTTTAAGTGCCTTTAATCATTTAAAGTTTGCAGATGACTTTGACCATAGTTCTCCTTTAGACTTAGATATCCTTATTGGTCTGGACTACTACTGGAGCCTAGTAACGCCTAGTGATGCAGTTCAAGTGGGGCTGACAGTTGCCCTGAAATCAGTGTTTGGCTGGACCTTGAGTGGAAACACTGGTAAATTTTCTGACACTACAGGTGTGCCTTTACTGCCAACCTTTAAACCTTCGTCACCTCAACTCTTGTGCATCTCTAAAGTCACTGATGCTGATATGTCTAACTTTTGGGATTTGGAGACTATTGGCATAAGTAGTAGCAAGGAAAGTAAGGAAGACGTTAGAGATAAGATTGTTCAAGAATATAGTGATAAGATCAAGTTTGTAGATGGTAGATATGAAGTCCACTTGCCGTGGAAGGACAACCCTAAGAAGGATACTTTGATGAGTAATGAAGTTCAAGCTAAGAAGAGATTAAATAAGCTTTTGGTGAAGTTGGATAAGGACGAAGACTTAAAGGCTGAGTACATGAAGGTATTTGCCGAGTATGAGCATTTAGGAATCATTGAAGAGGTGCCGGTAGAGGAAATTGTACACCCTGGCCCTGTTTACTACATGCCTCACAGGCCAGTTGTCAGACTCAGCAGCAGCACCACAAAGGTACGACCAGTCTTTGATGCGTCTGCCAAGGGTCCTAACGGGATTTCTCTCAATGACTGTATGACAACGGGTCCGTCTCTCAACCCAGACCTAGTAGAGATATTAATTAGATACAGACGCTGGCCCTATGTAGTTACTGCTGATATTGTTAAAGCTTTTTTGCAAATAAGTGTACAGAGCCAAGATAGAAATGTTCATAGATTTTTTATGCCAGCCGAAGGTGGAGTTAGACACATGAGGTTTACTAGAGTTGTTTTTGGCAATACATCAAGTCCTTTCCTTCTTAATGCTACGATTAAGACACATTTGAGTAAGTACTCTGAGTGTGAAGTAATTCAGGATCTTCAGAGAGACATGTATGTAGACAACTGGTTCAGTGGGGCTGATAGTGAAGTAGAGGCAGTAAGGAAGTACACCACAGCCTACAACATTATGTCTGAAGCCAACATGTCTCTTGAGAAGCTTGTATCCAATAGTTTAGTAATTGCATCAAAATGTAATGACAAGGTTCGCTGTGTACAGGACGATGAAGTTAACAGTGTACTAGGTTTGAAGTGGTCTAAGGACAGTGATGTTTTTTCTTATTGTGGTCTAGACCTGGATTTCCCTTTGGAATTAGCATGTACCAAGAGGACAGTATTAAGTTTAATAGCTAAGATTTTTGATCCATGTGGATTTATCAGCCCATTTACCATGTATGCTAAGATACTTTTCCAAGATATTTGGAAGTCAGGTGTGTCCTGGGATGACAAGTTGTCACAAGATTTAGAAGTAAGATTTGAAAAATGGGTAAGGAGTACCAGACATTTGAGTCCATTAGTTATAGGTAGACATTATTTTCCCCATGTACCTTGGAAAAGTATTGAGTTTATTGAGATTCATGGGTTTGGGGATGCCTCGGAAAAAGGTTATGGGGCGTGTGTATACCTAAGGCTATGTCTTGACAGTGCATGTAACACTTCATTGGTTGTATCCAAGAGTAGAGTGGCACCAATCAAGAAATTAACCCTGCCTAAGCTAGAACTGTTGGGAGCATTGCTTTGTGCCAGATTGGTGGTGTTTGTGAAGAAGGCTCTGTATCTTAAGATTAAGACCCAAGTGACGTGTTGGACTGATTCCACTATTGCATTGGGATGGATAAGGAATGATCCAAGTTTAAAGGATGTATATGTCAACAACAGAGTTAGAGAGATTCAGCACCTGACACCTCCAAGTAACTGGTATCATTGCAAGGGGACAGAAAATCCTGCCGACTTGATAACCCGAGGGTTACTAGCAGAGAGCCTTCTTGGAAATGATCTGTGGTTTAGCGGTCCTAAGTATTTGTCTGACCCCACATTTAGAGTCCAGGAAAGAGATGCTTTAACTGCCAGCATTAACACTGTGAATGTTGTACTTGAGAATAATTTAGCATGTTTAGCTGTTCAGACTAGGACACCCATTTTTGACCTTGAGAGATATAATGATCTTGCTAAGTCACTAAGAATTGTTGGGTATGTTTTGAGATTCATAAATAATTGTAAAAGTAAAAGGTTGGGATGTGAGTTGGAAACTTGTAGATTTACAACTGAAGAACTAGAGTTTGCCGAATTAAAATTATTTATGAATCTCAAAACATACCCAACAATTCTTAGTGACTTAGCAAGATCATTATATCTCTCAAGGTCAAAAATGGGTGTCCTAGCATTCCCATTATATGTGAACCGCTAATTAGGCCAGTAGTACCAGAACACATTTTAAGTGCCTTTAATCATTTAAAGTTTGCAGATGACTTTGACCATAGTTCTCCTTTAGACTTAGATATCCTTATTGGTCTGGACTACTACTGGAGCCTAGTAACGCCTAGTGATGCAGTTCAAGTGGGGCTGACAGTTGCCCTGAAATCAGTGTTTGGCTGGACCTTGAGTGGAAACACTGGTAAATTTTCTGACACTACAGGTGTGCCTTTACTGCCAACCTTTAAACCTTCGTCACCTCAACTCTTGTGCATCTCTAAAGTCACTGATGCTGATATGTCTAACTTTTGGGATTTGGAGACTATTGGCATAAGTAGTAGCAAGGAAAGTAAGGAAGACGTTAGAGATAAGATTGTTCAAGAATATAGTGATAAGATCAAGTTTGTAGATGGTAGATATGAAGTCCACTTGCCGTGGAAGGACAACCCTAAGAAGGATACTTTGATGAGTAATGAAGTTCAAGCTAAGAAGAGATTAAATAAGCTTTTGGTGAAGTTGGATAAGGACGTACCTTGGAAAAGTATTGAGTTTATTGAGATTCATGGGTTTGGGGATGCCTCGGAAAAAGGTTATGGGGCGTGTGTATACCTAAGGCTATGTCTTGACAGTGCATGTAACACTTCATTGGTTGTATCCAAGAGTAGAGTGGCACCAATCAAGAAATTAACCCTGCCTAAGCTAGAACTGTTGGGAGCATTGCTTTGTGCCAGATTGGTGGTGTTTGTGAAGAAGGCTCTGTATCTTAAGATTAAGACCCAAGTGACGTGTTGGACTGATTCCACTATTGCATTGGGATGGATAAGGAATGATCCAAGTTTAAAGGATGTATATGTCAACAACAGAGTTAGAGAGATTCAGCACCTGACACCTCCAAGTAACTGGTATCATTGCAAGGGGACAGAAAATCCTGCCGACTTGATAACCCGAGGGTTACTAGCAGAGAGCCTTCTTGGAAATGATCTGTGGTTTAGCGGTCCTAAGTATTTGTCTGACCCCACATTTAGAGTCCAGGAAAGAGATGCTTTAACTGCCAGCATTAACACTGTGAATGTTGTACTTGAGAATAATTTAGCATGTTTAGCTGTTCAGACTAGGACACCCATTTTTGACCTTGAGAGATATAATGATCTTGCTAAGTCACTAAGAATTGTTGGGTATGTTTTGAGATTCATAAATAATTGTAAAAGTAAAAGGTTGGGATGTGAGTTGGAAACTTGTAGATTTACAACTGAAGAACTAGAGTTTGCCGAATTAAAATTAATCTATGTAGAGCAGAGACAAGCCTTCCCAGATGAAATCAAAGCCATATCCAGTGAGCGGTCTCTTCCTAAGCATTCCAAGCTAAGCAAATTAAACCCATTTCTTGATCAAGAGGGTATTCTAAGAATCAAGGGTAGATTACAATTTTCTAGTCTGGGTTATAACTCAAAACATCCCATCATTCTTCCTAAGGGTCACTTTTCTAAGTTGTTAGTACAATTTCAACATAAGTTCATGAAGCATGCAGGTGTAAACAGCATTGTGTCATCATTAAGAACTAGTTTTTGGGTGATTGGGTTAAGAAGAATGGCAAAGACGGTGGTTAGAGAGTGTTTGAGTTGTCGGAGGCACGACAGCCGTCCTTGCAGTCAACCTGTTGCCCCTTTACCTGACCTGCGAGTCAACCCTGCACCTCCGTTTGCAGTTACAGGTTTAGATTTCACTGGCCCTTTATTTAGTGCTGATCATCCAGGGAAAAAATTGTATGTGTTACTTTTTACCTGTGCTGTTATTAGAGCTGTACATCTAGAACTCACAGAGTCCATGTCATTGGTCGATTGTATGCGGGCCATAAGGAGATTTGTTGCTCGTAGAGGGATTCCTAATGTTTTCTATTCCGACAATGCAAAAACATTTGTTGCAGCCTCCACAGAAGTACAGAAGGTGTTTGGTCATCTAGCCCCAAGGTGGAAGTTTAATGTACCAAGGTCCCCATGGTGGGGCGGGTGGTTTGAGAGGCTCATTGGTTCAGTCAAGCTAGCTTTAAGGAAGTCTTTGGGAGTTAAGTATGTAAGCCAGTCTGAGTTAGAAACAATTCTTATAGAAATTGAGTCGTGCATTAACTCTCGACCATTGACCTTTGTGAGTGATGACCCAGATTTTGATCATTATCTAACTCCATCACACTTTATTCTTGGTAGGAACAGCACATGTACACCTTCTGATGTTGATGAATCCCCTATTATAAGCCCTGAAGACTTGTACATTAGAAAGAATATAAGAAATCAGAGGTTGGAACATTTTTGGAAGGTGTGGAGAGAAGATTATATAGCTAATTTGCCCCCTGTAGTAAAAGGTTTCAACCAGAAATGTAAAGTGGATGTTGGTAGTGTTGTACTCATTAGAGGAGACAATGTACCCAGACAACGGTGGCCCATGGGTGTGATTGTTAATGTGTATCCCGGTAGAGACGGTGTGATTCGCAGTGTTGATGTTAAGACAGGAAAAGGCATTTTCAACCGGACTATTCAAACCCTGCATGATTTAGAGATAAATCCTCATTTAGACACTGATGTGATAACTCCTCAACCAGTACTTCATGATCAGGCAGTACAAGATGATGTAACTTCAAGTGTAGCTAATGATGACTCTGTACAAGATTGTGATCCTGAGGAGGAGGAGGAGGAGGAGGAGGTAGCTGTTTATACTTCAAGGGGTCGGCTCGTTAAAAGGCCTCACAGATTAGATTTATAAGTTGTACATTTATTATGTATGGTGGTAGGTCATGTGTTGTGTTTGTTTATGGGAACTATTGGGTTATGGTATGATATGGTATGATGTTAGATACTTATTGTACGAGGTATTTGTTTGGATAAGTTGCTTCGCCCCTTATGGTGGGGAGGATGTCGAATATTATATAGTCATTAGTATATTTGGCTTCCGTTTAGCTTAGTTAGGCCTTAGATAGAATCAGCTGACGCCGTTTTCCTTTCAGGTTCCAACATTTCTTCAGCTTTGGTATTGACATTTATTGTACCATTTATAATGTCTTAAGTGAGTATTTCTAGGGGTAAAAGGACATTGTTATATTTATTTCTGTATTTTGGGTAAACACATGAAGCTGATGTGAACTGTAGCACAACATGATGTTGTGCGGGTTTTGTGAAGTGTTGAGAGAGACATTAGAAGCGCACTACACAGACGGGTTGTCTTTTTCTTGGCCTTCTCTTTTCAAGATTCCTAGCAAGGAAATGTCCCATTTCGACATGCTTCATCACATCTCACCTCAGATTGCCTCTACTGCTGTACTGTTTGGGAGCCCTAAACTCCACCTGCTTGTAATGTTCGTGATCTCTCTAACTTCATGAGATCTCCCTCCCGGTAATGGTAAGTAATTTGTGATCTGTACAAACAGTAAGCCATTCCTTTCCACACGCTTCTGTTAATTGCATACTTGTTAATCGATCATGCTTGTCATCCTCCTGGCTTCCCCTTCATTTATTTTCCCTTACTTTTCTCCTCATACTCACTCTATCAATTATATACATTTATCTACTACTTCTAGCACAATGCTTCCCAGCACTCACTGGCTTCCTCCTGTGCTGTTATATTGTCACCTAACATTTCCTGTCACTGTATCTAATGTTGCACTCCCTCCCGTACTCCTCTGCTATTCTAACACTGTGTCATCTGCGTATGCTAGGCGTCCTAATCTACTGTCTCCAACCCTTGCTCTTATTTCATAATCCTTACTAGCAATTCCTCTACGTATAAAAATATAGATGTAAGTACACTTGCAAACAATACATATAATTGTTTTTAACGTCCCTTTAAGAGTTGCATAATTGATAAATACTGCACTGCGTAACTTCAAATTACAATAAGAATATTTAATTCTTGTAATAAATACTAACAATGAAAATCTCAACTGTCAGAATTTTTTAAATCTCCAGAAATTGTGGCAATAAATCTCCAGAAATTGTGGCAGTAAATCTCCAGAAATTTTAGCGGCATCATCTGACAATAATGAAACCTTTTTCCCGCCCAGACACCGCCGTGTGCACAGCGCCTCGCCTCCCGCTCCTCCAACCCAGCGCACTGGTCACCACATTGGTATTGCAAGGTTTCTGAGTGATAATGTTACTGTGTGTAAAGCGTATGTACCTCATGTGATTATTCCTCGGCATATATAAGTGAAATGTTCAATAGTTTTCTATTTGCATGAAAACGTGTAATATGTGTGAGTATCAGTATTTAATGCTATATTAAGCACCGAAGCCGATGCTCACTTGTTGGTAGTGTGGGGTTAACCTGCTAGTCGCCTTCGGGCATCACTCACGGCCAAGTCGCGCTCAGACAAAGACGGGCAGGATGGTGACCGAGGTAAATACTTTAATTTTGTAGTAAAAACTGATTGTCATAGTGCTAAGTCAATTGCATGTATTGTTAATGAATATTGTAATATGTTGAAAGTGTTTAATATCAGTGTATAATGTTATTTTGTAAGAAATTGAGACCGAGAACTTGTTCGCAGTTCTTACGGTCATGCCTACCTCATCAATAAACGTCAGAGAGAGAACTGCCTTTCCTCGACCTTACGATGATGGGTGTGATCAGTAAAACAGATCACCTGAGAGCCAATTGATGCCCAGCCGGTGCGGCTACAGTAAGAACTCGGCCTACAAGCAAGAAATTGGCTCCATGTGAAACCGTAGCAAGAGTGAGTCACAGGACGAGGGGACGCTGACGTAAGCCTAAAGGTTGACCTCAGAGGCCCCGGGGTCAGCTCTACCCTTGACGACAACCACTCCCTTCTACCCACTGTGCCTCGCCACCATTTTGTAGAACCCATGGTCACAGGCAAGAAAGTATAATAGTATGTATGTGCACTGAATTGAGTAGCCTAAGTGAAAATTACCCACAATTAGCTAGTATTAAGAGTGGTAATTTTAAATTGCTCTTTCAGTGTCTCAGTATTGACACAATTAAGTTGTTAGATATGTCTGATACTGAGGAAATTAATGCCGTAGATGGCCTTAGGGAAGGTGAGGGTGAGCAAGTGGACAGGGATCAAACTTGTATTGAAGAAGTTAGTGTCAGGGAGCGAGTGCCAACCGATAAAGGAAGAGAATATCAAGTCAGTGTAACCAAAGGAAGAGCAGAGTCCTGTAAGCGTAAATGGAGCAGTGTTACCAGCAAAATTAAGAAAGGATTAAAAATTGTAATTAGCCCCTTTGAATTAGAGCCCATGTCAAGTGAAGTAATAGAGGCATTTCAGCAGTATTATGTGGAATACACAAAGCTGGTGGAACTAGAGCCAGAAAGGTCAGAGGAGCTAACTGAAGAGCTGGAACACAATCAACAAGTTCACCATGAAATATTAGAAAGTATAGAATGTAAAAGAAAGGAGTTAAAGAATGACAGAGGATCAATTTGTTCTAGCAAACGGTCTAGACATTCTAGAGTCTCATCTACTTCATCACGTTCATCAGCAGCACAAAGAAAGCAAGAAGCAGCAGCAAAGGTAGCCAGACTTAGAAAGGAAATGGAATATCATGATAGTTTAGCAGAGGCAGAAGTTATGTTAGCTAAGACAAAAGCAGAGGCAGAAGCAATGTTCTCAAAGAAAAAGAAAGAGAGAGATTTAGCAGTTGCTAGTGCAGAACTTAATGCTCTTAGCTTAGTTGAAGAAGAAGTAAAAATGTTTCCAGGTAATGATGAAAGTGTAGAGAAGCAAAGTTATCTTCAACAATACATAGAGTCACAAAATGAAATGAAAGCACAAGCAATTGCAAATCAACAAAGTGACAATGCCATGCCTCACAAATATGTTACATTCCATGACCCACAGAAACCTTCTTCTTGCAATAGAGATAATGAATTGATGACAAATGAAGTAGATGGACAAATATTTAGTGAACCTCAGGTAATAAATCTCAACCCTACAGCTCAAAGTCTTGTACCAAGCTCTCGTAGACACACTCATAATGTCAACATGCCTAATAATGTGAATAATGTGAGACAGAATCATCAGTCCTTTTCCCATCCTGGGGGAACCTTTGCAATCAACATACCTGATCCCAAGTGGAGCCTCCCTCCAATAGAGCCTAACACTTTTGATGGAGAACCCATGGAATTTCCAAGTTGGTTGAAAAACTTTGAAACTTATGTAGAGTCTAAAACTTCTGTTGGTAAAGAGAGACTTGCCTACTTAGAGAGGTATACAACTGGTGAGGCAAAGAATGCCATTAAAATGTTAATGCACTTTAACTCTGATGCTGACTATGTGCAAGCAAAGAAAATTCTTAGTGATAGATTTGGAAACAAAAGCATCATAGCTGATGCTTACACAAATAAGTTAATGAATTGGCTACCAATCTCTCTGCATAATGGTCCAGCATTAACAGCATTCTCAGATTTTTTGAAGTGCTGCTTAGCTGCAATGAAACACACTTCTTATTTGTCATTTCTGAATGATCCTAGAGAGCAGAGAAAGGTGCTAGCAAAACTCCCTGAACATGTTGTTCATGACTGGAGAAAGCAAGCGATGATATATCTTGATACTAACAGTAATAACACTTCTAGTAGCAATGAAGAGCACCACCCACCCTTTGAAATGTTATGTGAATTTGTCCAGAAAGAAGCAAAAGGAGCAAGCAATCCATTTCTTTCCTGGAATTCAGTAAGTAGGGAAGTAAATGATTGGATCAAAACTCAAACATGGGCAACCAATTGGAAACCAAGGGAATCAAACATCATGACAAAGAATAGAGGGAGTAGAACTTTCATGGCTAAATCAATTGAGGAAAAACCAATGTGGTCATTCCAAAGTAAAGTAAATGTACAAGCCAACAAACAGTATCCCAAGGACCAGGAAAGGAAAGGACGATTCTGTCACTACTGTACAAAGGATCATGATTTAGATGATTGCAAGGAATTTGCCAAACTTGATGGTAATACTAGGTACAAATTTGCTAAAGAAAAACGGTTATGTACAGGGTGTCTAAAAATGGGTCACAAAGGAAAGGATTGCAGAAGAAGGAAAGTTTGTAAAGTATGTCAGAGATACCATCCCACAGCTCTTCACAATGATGATGTGACAAGAACTGAGAGCCAAAGGGTGCCAGCACAAGCAACTCAGCCTAAAGATGATAAACCCACAGTAGTAGCCAATAAGGTCAAAGTTACAGAATCAGTGACACATGACATGCACACCATGATAGTTCCTGTATGGTTACATCATGTTAGTAATGAAGAGAATAAATTTTTAGTGTATGCCCTGCTGGATGAGCAGTCTGATGCTTCATTCATCAAGGAAAGCACTCTGAATAAATTGGGAGTTAGTGGACCATCAGTGTCACTCAATATCCACACAATAAGTGGAAAACAAATCACTGATTCTATCAAAATTCATGGACTTAAAGTAAGAGGTTATAATGAAGAAGCAGAAATATCAATCCCTTCAGCATATTCAACAGAAAACATTTCAGCTGGACGGAGTCAGATACCAAGGCCTGAGACTGCTTGTGACTGGCCCCACTTAAAGGCAATCTCTGACAAACTAATGAAATATGACCCAAACATTGACATAGGACTTCTCATTGGTCTTGATTGTGCAGAAGCCATTATGGCAGAAGAGCAAATAGCAGGTGATAGTAAGAAGCATCCCTATGCTCGTAGGACAGAGCTAGGTTGGGGGATCATTGGTAAAATCTCACCCCATTCAAGTCCATTGGAGGATACAGTGGTAGTCTACAGAACAGTGACACAAGAAGTAGAAATCAATGAAGAAAAGAGGGTTAATTTCTTAGTGGTTCCTACTAAAACCAAAGAGATGATTAATCCTTCTCAAGTGAGAGATATGTTTGAACTTGACTTCAGTGATAGAAAGTCAGCTGACACTCCATTATCATATGAAGATAAAAGGTTTATGAGTAAGATGAAAGAAGGAGTACATCAGCTGAAGGATGGCCATTATGAGTTGCCCCTTCCTCTTAAAGATGATAAGGTCAAGCTTCCAAACAACAAACTATTAGCAGAGCAGAGACTCAAGAAGTTAAGAGCTAAACTTGAGAAGGATAATCAACACAAAGGTGATTACAAAGTGTTCATGGATGATATGATTACAAAAGGTTATGCAGAGGTTGTACCGACAAAGGATTTAGTTAGGAATGATGGTAAGGTCTGGTACATTCCACATCATGGAGTCTATCATCCAAGAAAGCCAAAGAAGTTAAGAGTTGTATTTGACTGTAGTGCAAACTACAGGAACCAGTCATTAAACAGTCACCTGTTACAAGGCCCAGACCTTACCAACAAACTTATTGGAGTATTGTGTAGGTTTAGGCAAGAAAGCATTGCACTTGTATGTGATATAGAGGCAATGTACCATCAAGTGAAGGTCAACCCAGAACACAGAGACATGTTAAGATTCCTTTGGTGGGAAAATGGTGACATTAATAATAAGATAGCTGAATACAGGATGACAGCTCACCTGTTTGGAGCTACTTCATCTCCAAGTGTAGCCAACTTTGCTCTTAAGAAAGCTGCAGATGACTACGGGTGTGGATCTGATGCAGCCAAGTTTGTAAGAAACAACTTTTATGTTGATGATGGTTTGAAGTCAGTAGCTACAATGGATGAAGCTGTCACTCTTATTCAGCAGAGCAAAGAATTATGTTACAAGGGAGGTTTTAACCTTCATAAGTTCTTGTCAAACAACAAAGATGTATTAGCTGCAATTTCTCCTCATGAGAGAGCAGATGGAATTAAAAGTTTGGATTTTAGTAAGAATGAAGACACACTGCCTATAGAAAGAACTTTGGGAGTTGAGTGGTGCATAGAATCTGACACATTTCAATTTAGAATAAAGCTGAAAGACAAGCCACTCACCAGGAGAGGTATTCTGTCAACAGTGAGCTCTATATATGATCCATTAGGTCTAGTGTCACCTCTCATACTGACTGGAAAGCAAATTTTACAAGAATTATGTAAGAATGCAGTTGATTGGGATGATGAGGTGCCAGATTATGTCAAACCTAAATGGATAAAATGGAAGGATGAGCTGCACAAACTAGATCAGTTAAAGGTACCTAGATGCTACAAACCTGATGACTTTGGGGAAGTAGAAAAGGTTGAACTCCATCACTTTTCAGATGCCTGTCAAGAGGGATATGGCCAGTGCTCATATATTAGATTAATTAGCAAGACTGGCCAAATTCATTGTGCATTAGTAATGGCAAAGTCACGTGTCACACCTCTAAAAACCATAACAATTCCCAGACTAGAACTAGCAGCAGCAGTGGTGTCAGTTAGAATCCATAAACTCTTGAAGGGAGAACTTGAGTATAATAATGTGGAAGAAGTATTTTGGACAGACAGCAAAGTAGTCCTTGGTTACATTGCAAATGAAGCAAAGAGATTCCATGTATATGTTGCAAATAGAGTAGAAACAATAAGAGATCACACTTCACCAGATCAGTGGAAATTTGTAGAGACACAGTATAACCCAGCAGATCATGCATCTAGAGGCATGACAGCAGATGAATTGTGTAATAGCAAGATCTGGTGGAATGGCCCAGAATTCCTTTGGCAACATAGCAAAATGGATAGCCATTCCCAGTACAAGGTCATAAATGAGAATGATCCAGAAGTGAAGAAAGTTGTATGCCATGCTGTAGGTACACAACAGCCCACAGATATACTAGAAAGACTTGAGTATTTTTCAGATTGGTTTAAAGCAAAGAGGGCAGTTGCTGTATGCCTCAAGCTTCTGAACAGCTTCAGAGGAAAAGGTGATGGCACTACTAAAGTAAAGGGAAACACATATAAGCCAGTAAATGTAGCAGAAGTGTCAGAAGCTGAAAATGTAATTATAAAACAACTGCAAGCAAAGGCATTCCAGAAGGATATAAACGTACTGAAATCATCTGCTAACCATAATTCTTTAATTAAAGGAGACAATGGCAAGGGAACAAAAGTGATAGACAAGACCAGTTCCCTCTATAAGTTAGATCCCTACATTGACAAAAATGGTATCATGAGAGTAGGAGGAAGATTGAGGCTTTCTAATTTGACAGATGAATCCAAACATCCAGTCATCCTCCCCAAAACATCTCACATAACCCAGCTGATAATATGCCACCATCACAAAAGGACAAATCATCAAGGCAGGGGCATAACTTTAAATGAAATCAGGTCATGTGGATACTGGATAGTAGGAGGATCATCCCTAGTATCAAGGCACATTTCAAAGTGCATTATCTGTCGTAAAGTTAGAAGTACAACACAGGGACAGAAGATGGCAGACCTGCCTATTGACAGACTAGAACCATCACCTCCTTTTACATACTCAGCAGTAGATTTCTTTGGCCCTTTCTATGTCAAAGAGGGGCGTAAAGAGCTTAAAAGATATGGAGTGCTCTTTACTTGCATGGCATGTAGAGCTGTGCACATAGAGACAGCCAACAGCATGGATACAAGTTCCTTCCTAAGTGCATACCGTCGCTTTGTAGGACGAAGAGGGCCTGTAAGACAGTTGAGATGTGACCAGGGAACTAACTTTGTAGGAGCCAAATCAGAGTATGAGAAATGCTTAAAAGAATTAAATAACAATAAAGTCAGACAAGAACTCGTGAAAGATCAGTGTGACTGGATTGTTTTTAACATGAATGTACCCAATTCCAGTCACATGGGAGGTGTTTGGGAGAGGCAGATACGCACAGTGAGAAATGTACTCTCTATGTTGCTTGATCAGCATGGTACCCAGTTAGATGACCAAGATCTGAGAACCTTCCTAGTTGAAGCAGAAAATATAGTTAATGGTCGTCCCCTAACTGTGGACCATCTTAACTCCCCAGAAAGTCTTACACCGTTGATACCCAGTAATTTGTTAACTATGAAAACAAAGGTAGTACTGCCTCCTCCAAGCATTTTCATTAAGAAGGACCTGTACTGCATAAAGAGATGGCGCAGAGCACAATACCTGGCCAACCAGTTCTGGTCCAGGTGGAAAAAGGAGTATGTGCAATTCCTACAGCTTAGAAACAAGTGGACAACACCAAAGAGGAATCTCAGTGTAAATGACATAGTTATCATCAAAGATCAGAATGTAGCAAGGAACCAGTGGAAACTGGGAAGAGTAACAGAAGTATCTCCTGATCATGATGGCTTAGTAAGAAAGGTTAAGGTCCTGGTTTCAGACTGTAATCTCGACAACCAGGGAAGACACATAAAGGCAAACAGGACCATCATAGAGAGGCCAATACATAGTCTAGTATTGCTGTTAGAAGGTAATGCATAATAATAGACCGGAGCATCCCCGCCAAGGAGCCAATGTAACAAAACATATTATGTGCTAATCCTAGTTTTAAGGTACATACTAATCTTAATTTAAGGTAAATTGTTACACAATTTAGGGGAGCCATGTTACTGTGTGTAAAGCGTATGTACCTCATGTGATTATTCCTCGGCATATATAAGTGAAATGTTCAATAGTTTTCTATTTGCATGAAAACGTGTAATATGTGTGAGTATCAGTATTTAATGCTATATTAAGCACCGAAGCCGATGCTCACTTGTTGGTAGTGTGGGGTTAACCTGCTAGTCGCCTTCGGGCATCACTCACGGCCAAGTCGCGCTCAGACAAAGACGGGCAGGATGGTGACCGAGGTAAATACTTTAATTTTGTAGTAAAAACTGATTGTCATAGTGCTAAGTCAATTGCATGTATTGTTAATGAATATTGTAATATGTTGAAAGTGTTTAATATCAGTGTATAATGTTATTTTGTAAGAAATTGAGACCGAGAACTTGTTCGCAGTTCTTACGGTCATGCCTACCTCATCAATAAACGTCAGAGAGAGAACTGCCTTTCCTCGACCTTACGATGATGGGTGTGATCAGTAAAACAGATCACCTGAGAGCCAATTGATGCCCAGCCGGTGCGGCTACAGATAAAGTGGGTCTACCTGTCACATGAGTTACTCCAGAGATGTTTCAAAGTTTGTAAGTAGGTTTTACAAGGGTTATAAGTGGGTATTACAAAATCTTAGTGGTATTAGTAGTACTAGTGGTATTAGCTACAGAGGCAAGACGAGGTGTGAAGTGGTTGTACCTGTCATGGCAGCCACTACAGGGTTATTACAAGGTCAATAAGTGTGCTATACAAGGGTTAAGTAGTTTTACTCGCAATATTTCCCGACCAATCAAAGGCTACAACGAAGCTGCCAAGTGGTTCTGTCTGTCATTAGCCACAACAGGCATTTCAGACTGGTTGTGGTTCCAGCTGCTGCATTACAAGGTTAACATAACAGCGTAGGCAATGGTCGGTATTACAGCCGTCATGTTGGTCACCACAGAGATATTGCAAGATATATACGTGGTTGAGTGGTGCTGTATTAGTCAGGGGAAGTGGGGATGTGTTTAACGAAGCTTTTAAGTGGTTTCACCTGTCAGGTTAGCCGCCACAGATGTAATTTACACTGTGGTTAAGTAATTACATCTGCCGTATCAGTTATCACAGGTATTTGAAGGTTTATAAGCAATTACACTCGTCATACTAATGAGCTCAGGTGTTAGGAGGTTCATGAGTGACAAGATGGTTCCCTCTGCCTCGCCAGACTCGCAGCACCCACCCCGCCTCTCTGCTTCAGTCACCAGCCTGCCCCTCCCTCCCTCCTTGCCTTCCTCCCACCCCCTGGACAGGCAGCGTGCAGGCTTGGTAGACACAGATGAAGCATTCTTTCCCCAGCACTTGCCTTCACACCCACGGCCACGCGCCCCTCCGTCACAGCGTTAACCACCCAACAAGCACCGCATCACAGCCAGGCGGGGTACAACTGCCATCATGATAGTTTGCATCAACGACCCAACAATACCCAATTATCTGCCACTACAGACGAGTAATGTGTGCGTGGCTTCATTATCTTGTACAGAGAGAGAGAGAGAGAGAGAGAGAGAGAGAGAGAGAGAGAGAGAGAGAGAGAGAGAGAGAGAGAGAGAGAGAGTTTGTTAATTTATTGCGCCAGTCTACAGAAAACACCATACAAAACTACTCCTGACAGTATAAATTGATAATTCAGATAATGACATGATGAAGGCAAGCAGGTTATGGTCTGGCAGCGTATCAAAGGGAGTGACAGCAGACATAAATGAATTAACGGTGCTGGTTTGGCTTGTTAACTACCTGTCATGAATTAACGGTGCTAGTTTGGCTTGTTAACTACCTGTCATGAATTAACGGTGCTGGTTTGGCTTGTTAACTACCTGTCATGAATTAACGGTGCTGGTTTGGCTTGTTAACTACCTGTCATGAATTAACGGTGCTGGTTTGGCTTGTTAACTACCTGTCATGAATTAACGGTGCTGGTTTGGCTTGTTAACTACCTGTCATGAATTAACGGTGCTGGTTTGGCTTGTTAACTACCTGTCATGAATTAACGGTGCTGGTTTGGCTTGTTAACTACCTGTCATGAATCATCTTTGGTATGTGATCTACACTTAATATTGCGATCTGTGTGTTATGAACCTTTTGTATGCAATGTACACTTTATATTGTGATCTACAACAAGAAAGGTTGTACTCATCAAGAACAAGGAAAACATTTGTTCTGGTTTGGAGAGAAAATGTCTGGTTAGAGTCTGACGCAGGAGTGGAATGTCTGTTGTAGCGTCGAAGTTCCAAGAAGAGACCGTGAGACACTTCACCCAGTCATTCAGAGAGAAGTCGCTGAAGGCTCAGTAATCCATTCCAATGACTCGCCAGCTTACTCTAATTTAAACCAACTCAAATTTCATCATTTTTCCGTAAATCATCATCAATATTACGGCGATTCTAACATCGGAGGTCGTACTCAAGGAACTGAAAGATCCTGGCTTGATGCGAAGATTCGTATATTGAAAATAATGTGAGGCATCGATCAAAGAACATTTCAGTCACCGAGACTACTTGTGTTGGCGGATGATGACAAAACAAGCTCCTGACGTCTATGTAGCATGTTTAGCCCATGTACTGTACGTGCTGCTCATCGCTACAATATGAAGACAAGAAAAAAATAATTACATTTTCTCTCTATGCTATATATCATTCCAGAATAAATATTTGTACAGTGTAGATACTTTTCCTTGTAGATAATAAGCCAAAGTACGGTGAAGATATTTTTTTCCCTGTAGATAACAAGCATAGCACCGAATAAACAATATAGCACCGAATTAACAATAGAGTGAAGCTGGCTTTGAAAGTAGATAATACAAGATAGAACTTGTGATATTTTAACTTCAAAAGGCATCATAGAACATAAATACATAAGGGGGCAGTTAGCAGGCAAAAAATTATGGTGAGCTAACAGCCGCCAAACTGTGAGTGGCGGGTCATGACGAGCAGGTAGGTGGTCTTCCTGCAGCAGGCATTGGCATACGTCAAGGAGAGGCTGTCCACGTGGGAGCAGGTCTCCCACAGCAGGACAGTGCAGGCAGTAGTGTTGCAGGTTACTGGAGTCAGGAGAGTGGCACAGGGACAGGAGGTATAATGAAGCTCGTCTGCCAAGCCCGCAACCTGCCACAGGAGTCGGTAGCAGAGTCTCGGCCGCGCCGACACCACACTGTGTTTTCGGACCCACAGGCCCTGACGGCGGTGCTCAAAGCGATGATGACGAAATGCATCATGGTGCTGAATGGTGACGCTGGCCGCCCGCTGGTCATCCGTCCTGATGCTGGTCGAGAGTAGAGAAGCTGCTCGGATCCTGGACTTGAGGCACTGGAGGGAGGGGCTGGGGCCAGCGTGAGGGGCAGGCAGTCCTCATGCAGCTTTAGCCAGGCGATCCACGGCGTCACCATGAGACAGCGAGACACGTGAGGGATCCACACAAACTTGATATCTAGTGACCAGTCATGAGCCAGAGCCAGGCCTGTCAAGATCCTGTTCACCAGGTGACGAGGGGCAGGGTTCGAAGATGTAAGGGCATGAAGGGCTGCCTGTGAGTCACATATAATAACCCCGTTTAGGCTGCCCTGACAGAGGGGACACAGCATCCAAGATGCCGTGCAGCTCTCCGGTCTGCAGGACCGGAGAGAGAGAGAGAGAGAGAGGGCGGGGATAAGAGCAGGATGGGGGCAGGGGGAGGAAGACGGGAGTGGGGAGAGAGAGAGGTGGCTGAGTGATACACGTCCTGACTGTCCTGCAAAACTATACCTGCCCGAATGTCTACTTCGCTCCTGCTGACTTCCCTTTCACTCGTCTCTCCACACAGTCCCGGCACCACCACCACCATCCACTCTCTTCCTGCCTCCACTCTGACATCCCCCGTCCCCCCGTCCCCTCAGCATTATTCGGGCACTCAGGAGGTTTGTAATGACATCAGCGTTTTCATCCAAGGGTTACGTTATGTCTGGATTAATGCAGTTCATTAAATCCATTGCTAATCCCTTCATTGTTTAGATTGCGGAATAAAAGAAAGTTTTTTGCACAGAAATGAACAGTCGCTGTCTTAAGATGATCAGGTTGAGGTTATTTCCACAAAACCCTAGAGGTGGCGTGACCATTCTGACACAAGCTTGGCCGCGCGCGCGCGCACACGCCTTGACTGCACTGCACCGAGTCACTGCAAACTTCCGCTTTCAGAAACGCTTAGCTCTCTCAACACGACTGTTTTCCAAGGCCACAGAGATGACTAGCCGGGTTCTCAAGAGTATTTCTCCTGTTAACAATGAAGAAATCTTGTTGATCTGTCTCTGGAACTCTAAAAACTTCCTTAAAAACGCTATTTTCCACTATTTTTCAATGCCAGAGATGATTACCCTGGCTTTCTCCGGTTAACAATGTATATATCTATTTTTTTTTTTAATCTGCCACTAGAACTAAAACATCTGTAAAACCCGTGTCACTTCAACTAAATCCTGATGAATATAACAGAGATGGGGTTTCAGAACAAGGTGGCGTGCGTATTAGTCCCTGGAGCCACGCCCGTTCCCACACCTCGATGCTTCCCTGTCTTATGTTTAGGCAAGAGTTGTACAGGTCCCGTGCTTGGCGTGGGCAATGGGGAGTATCGGCCCAGTGAAGCGAAGGTATTGTTACGAAAGCACAAACCTCAGCACTCCCGTAGACGCCCACAATTCCCCGACAGTCAGGACAGCACTCGGGAACACCAGCAGGCTAGACAAGAGATGCTAAGGGTACCACGTCCCACGTGATTCACGCACAGCCAGACAGAGCGGGTAGACAAACAGTGGGCAACACTCTCTTCCTTTACTAGTTCCGTTAGTTACAGGCAGTTACAGACACAGGCAGTGACAGTCAAACTCTTCAGGCTCACGCAACAGGCACTCGGCACGGAGGACACGCAAAGACAAGTTATCCAGAGCGGGGCCAACAACACACTGCCCAGTCACTGCAGTCACGCGACTTCTCTCCCGCCATCCATGCACCACTGCCAGACACCAGGCACAGCTGACACACACACACGCACGTCACACACTCAATCCCACAGAAAGAAATAAAGGCAACTTAGACTAAACAACAATAATACCCGGGCGTTACATCACCCCCTCCTTTACAAAAAGGTCGACCCGACCTTGCCTCTCCTTATATCTCTCCCTCAGAGTCAATCAACACAAAATCATCATAACGCCGTGGGCGGCGTCTGTCCCTGCGCGGCCGAGTGGGCTGAGGTTCCTCTGCTGGCTCTGAGTCGCGGCCGTCGCCCACCCCTGACTCCTCAGCCTCGGCCTCCTCTGGCTCGCTGGGGGTGGTGACAGCTGTCTCCGGGGACTCGTCGATTTCCTCGGCAGCAGAATCGGCATCATCGCCGCCACCTCCCCCGAAGCCCCAAGTGTAGTGCCCAGGACCGTGATAGCGCCACAGACGGTCCACATGCACAATGGAAGGGCGACGGCGTCCACGCTGGATTTTGTACGTCACCCCCGAGATCACGGCGATGACAGTGTAAGGCCCCTCCCAGGGGCTCTGGAGTTTCGGAGAGAGGCCACTCCGGCGGCGAGGATTATGCAGCCACACTTTCTCGCCTACCGCGTAACTCGCCTCCCTCACTCGCCGGTCGTAAAGACCTTTCATGGCCTGACTCGCTGCCCTCAACTTGCCTCTCACCCGGTGGTGTACCTCCGCGAACCGCTCCTGCAGGGCGGCTGCGAACCCAGAGGTGACTGTGGGGAGGTCAACATCAGGAGGGCGCCCCGTGGCCAGGTCAATAGGAAGGCGGAGCTCCCGGCCAAACATCAGCTGGGAGGGCGAGTGATCGGTGGCTTCATGGACGGCGGAACGGTATGCCATCAGCATCGCCGGCAGCTTGACGTCCCAGTCCTCCTGCCCCGCCCCACAATACTTGGCCAACTGTTGAACTAGCGTCCTATTGAAACGTTCAACCATGCCGTCAGACTGTGGGTGGAGCGTGGTGGTACGCGTCTTATAAATCCCCATCAAGTCACAGCACTCGCTGAATACACGAGACTCAAATTCACGGCCCTGATCGGAGTGCAGCTCGACGGGCACGCCAAACCTAGAGAAGAACTGGTCGACTAGTACACTCGCCACAGTCTCTGCCTCATGATTGGGGATAGCATACGACTCTGGCCATTTAGTGAAATAATCCATGGCTACACAAATGTACCGGTTCCCGCGGGGAGTGAGGGGAAACGGGCCGGCAATGTCCACTGCCACCCGCTCCATCGGTGCCCCTACATTGTACAACTGCAGTGGGGCCCGGTTACGGTGCGCTGGGCCCTTTTTAGCGCTGCACACGTCACAGGCCCGGCACCATTCCGTCACGTCACTGCGCATTCCTCCCCAATAGAACCGCTGGCGGAGGCGTTGAAGGGTACGCTTTTCGCCTACGTGGCCACTCGTCACACCCGCGTGCACTTCCTTCAATAGTTCTGGCCGCATAGTACGAGGCACTACCACAAGCCAGGCGTCTCTGCCCATCCCGCCTACCGCCTCCCACCTTTTCACTAACACCCCGCTCTCGTCAATTGATAGCGTCTCCCACTGGCTTACCAAACACTTAGCGGCGGGGCTTTCAGCCGCCACTACCTGCCAGCTGGGGCGCTCGTCGCTGGCTTCTAGCCAACGCACGACGGGGGCTAGATCGGGGTCACTGCGCTGCGCCACACGCCACCGCTCATTGCACTCGGCGGTGTTTGCAGGCACACGTAAACGGCGGCACACTGTGTCCAACACCCCAGGAGCGCCAGGTGAGGAGGCCTCACACGGGCTGGGCTCCCTGGCGGTGCAGTGTGAGCAACTAGCCTCACACGGGCGTCGGCTCAGGGCGTCAGCATTGTTGTGCACGCGTCCTGGGCGGTGAACGATCCGGTAGTTATACTGCTCCATGCGCCCCAACCACCTCGCCAACTGTCCCTCCGGCCCCTTAAGCGTCTTTAACCACTTCAGGGCGGCATGGTCAGTACGGACGGTAAACTCGGCGCCGTACAGGTAGGGGTGGAAGTGTTCGAACGCTTTCACTACGGCCAACAACTCTTTCCTGGTTACACAGTAGTTGCGCTCTGGTTTACTAAACTTGCAGCTGTAGTAAGCCACTACGTGTTCCTTGCCGTCCTTTACCTGCGACAGCACAGCCCCGACGCCCTCGGCACTGGCGTCGGTGTCAAGCAGGTAGGGCAGCTTCGGGTCAGGGTAAGGCAAGACGGGCGCCTCCACAAGCGCCGCCTTCAAGCTGTCAAAGGCCGCCTGACATGCCTCATCCCAGCGGAAGCTCGCCCCCTTCTTGGTGAGACGGTTAAGAGGAGCAGCTAAGGTGGCAAAGTTGGGCACGAAACGGCGGTAATACGTGCAGAGGCCCAAGTAGCTCCTCACTTCAGCTACGTTGGAGGGAGTGGGCCAGTCAGCCACCGCTGCCACCTTGCCAGGGTCGGTGCGCACGCCACCACTGCTGACGACATGTCCCAGGAACGGCACCTCATGCTGGAAGAGGAGGCACTTCTTGGGGCTAAGCTTGAGATTGGCCTTCCTCAGGCGCTGCAGAACCTCCTCCAGCCTCCCCAGCTCCTGCTCGAAGGTGCTCCCGAAGACTATCACGTCGTCCAGATATACGAGTGCCGTTTTCCACTGCAGGCCGTCTAGCACTCGCTCCATCAGCCGCTCAAAACAGCCCGGGGCGTTGCAGAGGCCAAATGGCATGACGTTAAACTGCCACAGGCCCTGCCCGAAAGAGAAGGCCGTCTTAGGCTTGTCCTCCTCCGCCATCTCCACCTGGTGGTACCCTGACTTCAGGTCAAGTGTACTGAACCAGCAGGCCCCGGCCAGAGTGTCCAGCGTGTCGTCTATCCTCGGCAGGGGGTAAGAGTCCTTCACCGTCACGTCGTTCAGGGCCCGGTAGTCCACACAGAAGCGCTGCGTTCCATCTTTCTTCTTTACCAGGACTACCGCCGACGACCAAGGACTGTCTGATCGCTCGATTACCCCTTGCGTGGCCAGGTCGTTCACTGCACGCTGCATTTCTTCGCGCCTTGCTGGTGCGATGCGTCGGGGTGGGCTCTTGACCGGTGCGTGGGTGCCAGTGTTGATCGTGTGTTTCACCAGTGACGTGCGACCCAAGTCCGAGGCGCTCTGGCTGAACACATCGGCGTACCGGCCCAGGGTGTCACACACGAGCTCCGTCTGCGCCTCCGTCAGATTGACAGCGCTCCGGGTCGCTAGATCCTCCAGGAAGCTCGGCAGCGGGGCTCCCTCGGCCGCCCGCTCACCCTGCGGCGGTGCCTCGGCACGCTGCACCTCCACGCACTCGCCCACCGCTGTTCCGGCGGGTATGTTGCGAGCCTCGTCGGAGAAGTTAGCCAGTAAGACAGTGACTACCTTCTCCCCCGCTTGCACGAGGCTCCTTCCGACTGCCACTCCGTCAGCCAGTCGACAGTCGCTGGCTGGTTCCACTAGGCCCTCCGTGCTCTGCATCGGCCGTGCGAGTCGACACTGTACTCGACACTCAGAGCGCGGGGCCAACTGCATCCGCCGTGTCGTCACTACCTCCGACCGGCCGACCTCCGGAAGGAAAGGCACATCGTATCCACATACCTTTATCACCTTCCGTCCAAAGTCTACGCAGGCCCTGGTCTTCTTCAGGTAGTCGTAACCCAGCAGACACTCTTCCTCCAGCTCGGCAACATACACGGGCAGGTTCACCTCCGCGCTGCCGACACTTATTCGAACGTCTACTGGGCCTTGCAACGGCATGCAGTCCCCCGTTACTCCACACAGCCTGTCCACGGTGCACGGGAGCCACTCAGCACTTACCAGCCTCCGCTGCACGATGGTGCGCTCAGCCCCGCTGTCAATGGTCATGCAGCAAGGCCTCCCATCAACCGCACCTCGTACCTGCACTGCGCTGACGGTGAGGTGGCACTTTACACAGCACGGGGCATTGGCACCTTGGCAGGCTGTGAGGTCGCCCCCTCCTCCAGCCCGCTGCTGTTTCCCGCCTCAGCAACCTCCTTGGGCTTGGGGGAGGCGCTGGAGCGGTGGCCCGATTTGCCGCATGCGGCGCAGCACGTCTGGAAGGCTTTGGAGTTAGGCCGATCGAGGGAGCGCGTCCTTCGTCCCCTCGGACATTGGCTGCGTCTATGGCCTCTCTCACTGCAGCCCCAACAGCGGCCGGCGAACTCGGACGGGCTCGCCTCCCGTGACGCCGCCTTGTGCTCCACCTTCGCCTTCCGGCCCCGTACCTCACCGCGAGGCTGGGCAAGAGAAGAGAGGCTGGTCGTCGTCTGTAGGAAGGCCTCAAACTCCATAGCCCGTGCCAACGCCACCTGCACGTCAGCTGGGTGTGCCTGCTTCACATAGATTTGGAGCTGGTGGTCCTGGAGGGCGTCTACGAACGCGTCGCGCGCCAGAACAACGACCATGTCCTCGGCCGCGCTTGGATACGCCCTCCTCACCAGCCCTTCTACGTCCTGCGCCAGCTGGGAAAGGGTTTCGTCCTTCTCTCGCGTCCTCTTCTTAAGCTGGGCGCGGTATACCTCCGCCTGATGACGGTGTCCGAAACGTCGCCGCAAAGTTTCGGACACTGCTGCGTATGAGGTGCGCTGGCTGGCAGGGAGATGACCCAGCACTTCCAACGCCGGGCCTCGCAGCGCTGTCGCTAGTTGCAGGGCCTTCTCTGCCTCCCCCCAGCCCTGGGCCAAGGCCAGCATATCGAACTGGGCGACGTAAGACTCCCAGCTGACCTTACCATCGTACTCCGCTGGCTTGCGTCTCACGTGACGAGGTGACGAGCGGGCTGCCTTAGGGCTCGGGGGCGGGGAGGCGGCACGGGGAGGTGAGCCCGGCGGTGTAGGGGGCAGGCTAAGCCCTCCCCTCCTGTCCCGGGTGGGCGGCCAGCCCCCAACGGCCATCTCGGGTGCTTCCCAAGGACCTGCTTCCCCCACAGGGCCCCATCCAAGGCCCCCAACAGCAGGTGGGGCTGAGGCCACACTCCCTTCAGGTCCTGGGCTAGTCACGGGAGGCCAGGCGGGGGTTGCGGGCAGCTGTACACCTCCCGCCAAGACGCCACGTGGCGGCCACGCGCCCTGCCGCCAAACACTCGCGCCCTCACGCAGGTCTGCCACCTCTTCCCGCAAGGCTTGGAGTTCACTTTTTACCTCCTGTTTCACTGCCTCACACGAGCGATCAGTATACGCCTGCGTTTCAGCCCTCAGAGAACCTAGGCTGCTTTGCAGGGCTTCCATCAGTCGTTCAGTTTGGGCAGCTTGTGTTGCCACGGTTTGCTCGTGCCTTTCCTCCTGCTTCTGAGCCATACTCGCCAGTTGGGACATGAGGAGGTCCATCTGGGTGGGCTTCTCGTCACCAGCATCACTAGAGTCGTGACTAGACCCACTCAGTCCCTCACACTGGTCAGCAGCACCACTCTCGCCCGCCATTTTGTCTACCACCTTGTCTGCCATGGTTTCTCCACTCGAGTCACGTAGGTCTGTACGAGCACACACTTAGCATCCCACTCCTGACGCCATTGTTACGAAAGCACAAACCTCAGCACTCCCGTAGACGCCCACAATTCCCCGACAGTCAGGACAGCACTCGGGAACACCAGCAGGCTAGACAAGAGATGCTAAGGGTACCACGTCCCACGTGATTCACGCACAGCCAGACAGAGCGGGTAGACAAACAGTGGGCAACACTCTCTTCCTTTACTAGTTCCGTTAGTTACAGGCAGTTACAGACACAGGCAGTGACAGTCAAACTCTTCAGGCTCACGCAACAGGCACTCGGCACGGAGGACACGCAAAGACAAGTTATCCAGAGCGGGGCCAACAACACACTGCCCAGTCACTGCAGTCACGCGACTTCTCTCCCGCCATCCATGCACCACTGCCAGACACCAGGCACAGCTGACACACACACACGCACGTCACACACTCAATCCCACAGAAAGAAATAAAGGCAACTTAGACTAAACAACAATAATACCCGGGCGTTACAGTATGTTCAAAAAACGCGCCAAAAGTTCGAAGCACGACTTGATCCCCTGAGCATTCCACCTCGTGTTTCGCGTCGTCCCGTCACTTGTCCTGGTGCTGCGAGTGCTGTGCGTGCCTCGGTGGTGCTGCGAGTGCTGTGCGTGCCTCGGTGGTGCTGCGAGTGCTGTGCGTGCCTCGGTGGTGCTGCGAGTGCTGTGCGTGCCTCGGTGGTGCTGCGAGTGCTGTGCGTGCCTCGGTGGTGCTGCGAGTGCTGTGCGTGCCTCGGTGGTGCTGCGAGTGCTGTGCGTGCCTCGGTGGTGCTGCGAGTGCTGTGCGTGCCTCGGTGGTGCTGCGAGTGCTGTGCGTGCCTCGGTGGTGCTGCGAGTGCTGTGCGTGCCTTCGGTGGTGCTGCGAGTGCTGTGCGTGCCTCGGTGGTGCTGCGAGTGCTGTGCGTGCCTCGGTGGTGCTGCGAGTGCTGTGCGTGCCTCGGTGGTGCTGCGTGTGAGTGTTGGTGGTGTGCAGGCTGTGCTGTCCTGAGGGGGTCACATTTGCAGCAGGTGTCAGTTTGTGGAGGTGTAAAGGCGGTGACCAGATTTTTTGGGGAAATTGTGTTGAGGTGGTCACTCAGAGCAGACCTCAGATGCATTTTATTTATTGCATTTTTTTATTTATTGTTTTGTTTGTTTATTTATTTATATTTTTTACATGTAGAAAATTTTATAAGAAGCTTTCTGGGGGGATTACCGTAGCCTACTTATTAGCAGACGCAATTAAACCGTTTATTTGTTTATTTCTGCGCAAAATATGACGGCTATTCAACATGTGATCTGTACAGTGAAGGAACCAGCTGTGAAATTAGTGAACTGAATGAATCTAAACCTAACTGAACCCCGAGATAGAAACGATAATATCACACCAACATTGACCACCTCTTCCTCTGCACCCGTCTCTCTCTCTCTCTCTCTCTCTCTCTCTCTCTCTCTCTCTCGGGTGTGTGTTGCCAGTTATGAAGGGAAGTCTCTCAGAATCGCCAAATTAGAAGGTGGAAAGGAGTCATTGTTGCCATCACTATTTAATGCTGTGGTGATGAACTACTGCTGTCAAGGGTTCCTCCGGTCACCACGAGGAAAAACACATCCATTAAACTTTTTCTCATATTCTGTACTTAAATGTTGTCCCAGGTGCACACTGCTATTACATTTTTCCTTATTTGATGTGGCCAGATTACATTTTTTCCTTATTTGGTGTGATCAGATTACATTTTTCCTTATTTGGTGTGGCCAGATTACACAAATTCCTTATTTGGTGTGGCCAGATTACATTTTTCCTTATTTGGTGTGATCAGATTACATTTTTCCTTATTTGGTGTGGCCAGATTACATTTTCTCTATTTGGTGTGGCCAGATTACATTTTTCCTTATTTGGTGTGGCCAGATTACATTTTTCCTTGTTTGGTGTGGCCAGATTACATTTTTCCTTATTTGGTGTGGCCAGATTATATATATTCCTTATTTGGTGTGATCAGATTACATTTTTCCTTATTTGGTGTGGCCAGATTACATTTTTCCATATTTGGTGTGGCCAGATTACATTTTTCCTTGTTTGGTGTGGCCAGATTACATTTTTCCTTATTTGGTGTGGCCAGATTACATTTTTCCATATTTGGTGTGGCCAGATTACATTTTTCCTTATTTGGTGTGGCCAGATTACATTTTTCCTTATATGATGTGGCCATATTCACCTCTAACCCTTTATCTGCTAATTGGTACACCTCTCCTTAATCACCAACCTTTCTGACACATCTTCACTTGTACCATAGTGGCTAGAAATTCCAAATACATTCTTTTTAATCCCCCTTCTTGCTCGCAGATACCTATAAAAGTTTCCCACATTATCTCTAGTGCTGCTAATTGTATCTTGTTGCAGTGGAAGGGTGTTGAAAGTTGCCATGTTTTCCTATGTCAAAATTCAGACTATTACTACTGTTCTTGGTTCTGTAGCTATATGTAAGGCAGTTTAGTAGTAATAGTAGTAGAAGTAGTATTTTTTCCTCTGTGTGTGTGTGTGTGTGTGTGTGTGTGTGTGTGTGTGTATATATAAGTGTGTGTGGTATATAAGTAGGGAAGCTGTGCTGGTGCTGCCCCATTTACTATCGTCCAGCTTGTCCTTGAAACCCTGAGTGTATCTTGCGTGAACAACATCTTCTTCCAAAGTATTCCATGTCTCTACAATACTTTGAGGAAAGGTGCTCTTTTTAACATCCCTTGTCGGGTGGCCTTTTTCAATATCCCTTGTACAGGTGGCCTTTTTCAATTTCTATCCATGTCCTCTTGAATCTCTTACGTCTCATGTTATCAAATCCTGCTGGTCCACTTTTTCTAATCCATTCGTCAGTGTACACACCGCAGTCAGGTCTCTTCTCTCCCTCTGTTGTCCCAGCGGCTGTACATTCAACCTTCTCAATCTCTCCATGTGACAAGTCTTCGAGACTCACACTTGGAAGGCGGTGGCATTTTTTAACATTTTCATTTCATGGACGTCGGTCTTGAATTGACAAAAATTTTTACCCTATGTTAGGTAGCATATTTCGTTTTTGACAAAAGAGAGAGAGAGAGAGAGAGAGAGAGAGAGAGAGAGAGAGAGAGAGAGAGAGAGAAAGAGAGAGAAAGAGTTAGGAACATTGTTATTGTTTTTTTTTCAATTCCACAGTTTTTGGTGGAATCTTTATAGGCGACAAAGTTAGCAGCTGTAAAAATGTTAATTCTTTTTCTCTTATTCCCACTTTATTCTCTCTCTCTCTCTCTCTCTCTCTGTTTAGCCTTCCCTATTTTTGTTTATTTTCTTTTGTTTTATTCACTTCTTTCTCTCACTGTCTCTCCTTCTCCCCTCTCATTCTTCTTTTCTTTCTTTCTCCTTTCCTATCCTTTATTCTTATGTTTATTCTTCTCTATTTTTGTTTATTTTCTTTTCTGCTCAGTTCTCTCCCACTCTCTCCTCCTCCTCCTCCTCCCCTCTCTTTATTCTTTCTCCTTTCCTCTCCTGTTTATTAGTCTTTTTTATCTTTTTTCTTCTCCCCCTGTCTTTGCTCCTCTCTCTTTCTCCTTTCCTTACCTTTCCTCTCTGTTATTCTGTTTACTTTTTTTCTTCTTTAATTCCTTCTCTCCCTGTTATTCTATTTACTTTTTTCTTCTTTAATTCCTTCTCTCTTTTTCTCTGTAATTTGATACTTCAGTGATTTGGTTTAGTTAGTATTGGTGTCATCATTCTTGAACTTCCACTCAGTTTTATAATACAACATCTCTACATATATGAAGTTTTGTAGATGTGTGTGTGTGTGTGTGTGTGTGTGTGTGTGTGTGGAAGAGAAGCAGAATAAGGAGGCAAGGTGAGGCAGAGTTAGTATTAGTATTGTTGGTTTTGTCATTTCATGGTCTCTCTCTCTCTCTCTCTCTCTCTCTCTCTCTCTCTCTCTCTCTCTCTCTCTGTTTTCATAAGGCCCTTCCATAAAGCACTAATTCAGTAGCTGTGGATGTTATATTGTGGTTACAGTAAAATTGAGAAAGACAAGTACATTTAGTCATAAAAGTGTGTGTGTGTGTGTGTGTGTGTGTGTGTGTGTGTGTGTGTGTGTGTGTGTGTGTGTGTATTTACCTTGTATTTACCTAGTTATGTTTTACAGGAAAAGAGGCATGCTGGTGCTGTCCTGTCTCCACATCTATAAGTGCACAGTTTGGCTTTAAATTCGTGAATGTTCTTTGCTTGAATCACTGTTTCATTTAAATTATTACATATTTCTGTGCTTCTGTTCAGTAACTGTATTTCTTGATGTCTCTTCTCCACGATGTCATCTCTAATTTCATACCATGTCCTTTTGTGTGTCTTGAGTCCCATACAAACAGGTCTTCTTTTTTATCATGAGGTGACCAAACAGCTGCAGAATATTCCGGTCTGGGTTGAATCATAGATTTTATCAGCTTTTTCATCATCTTTTCATCCATGTCAGTAAATGTCCTTTTCATCTTTCTCTCTTTCTCAGTCACTCACAGGTTCCCCTGACAATATTGTTTATATATTTTCTGGTTATAAATTATCACTTATTGCAATTCCCAAATCTTCTTCTTTTTTGGTTTTCTTAATTTCTACATCTCCCATGGTGTAGAATCTTGTCTGTCTTCTTTTGCTCTTCCCGTGCTCCCTCACTGCATTTCTTTGCATTAAGTTCCATTTCCAGTCTCCTACTCCACTCATGTATTTTATTCAGATCCTTCTGTAACATTTCACAATCCATGTTATTTTCCACTCTTTTTCAACAGCTTTGTGTCATCTGCAAATAAACTTGTATGGCTGACAACTTCATCCACCATGTCATTAATATATACTACAAACATTACAGGAGCCAGAAGTGTTCCCTGTGGAACTCTGCTCATAACTTTGCACCATTCTGATTTTTCACCCTCAATTACTGTTCTCATTTTTCTGCCCCTTAAGAAGTCTGTTATCCAGTCCAGTGTTTTGCCCGACAAACACACAACATTTTGAATTTTCTGTAATCATGGTGTGGTACTTTATCAAATGCCTTTTTATAGATCCAAGTAAACACAGTCTGACCAGCCGTCCCTCTCTTGGATTATATCAATTGCTTTATGGTAAGAACTCAATAAATTTGTGACACAATCTTCCTCTTCTGAACCAGTCAGTGTGTATGATTCTTCTAGATATTTCATCCATCTGTCTTTAACAATCCTTTCACATATTTTTGCAATAACACCTGTTAGGGACACCGGTCTGTAAATCAGTGGTTCTTCTTTATTACCTCCTTTGAAAATTGGTATTCTATTGGCTCTTTTCCAGTCTAGAGGGACTTCCCCCTCTTTAAATGAAAACACTATTATATTATGTGTCACCTCTGCCAGCTGATTGCTACATTCCTTCATTATCCAGTTTGACACATCCAGCCCTTGAATCTCACTTACATCCTAATCCTTCATTATTTTCTAAACTTCTTGAATGTCCACTTGATGTTCTCTCAACACTTTGTCCGTGTGTGGTGCTCTTTCTCATACAAAGTTTTCTCAGGTTAATACTGGCTGGAAGCGTGTGTTCATTAATTCAGCCTGTGACAGAGCATCTTCATAAACAAAGTCATCTACCTTTAATCTATACTTTGTTTCTTTTTCATTTTTCAGTTTACACATCTGTAAAAGAGTTTGGGTCATTCTTGCACTTGTCTACTACATCTTTCTTTTAATTCCTTCCCTCTTCTCTCAAGATTTGGACATAATCATTTCTTGCTATTTTAAATTCTTCCCATTTCTTTTGTCCTCCTTTTTCTCTATCTATTCCAAGCTGCTACTTTTTCTCCACTTGCTAGTCTGCATCTTTTCTTTCTTTTCCATCTCATTAATTGTGATCTTTGGTGTTTATCTATTGACCCCTTCATTATAGATTTTCATAAATGTACCTCACTTGTCCTGCTTTTCCTGCTTAATTCTCACCATGAACAGTTGTTTCCACTCTGTGTCCACAAAGAATTTCCTCAGCTCAATGACATCTGCCTTCCTGTTGTAATATCTTCCACTCTTGTAAGTTCCCCTCCTGGTTTCTATTAAAGTCTTGCCTAATTTAAATTCAATTAACAGATGATCACTTTTGCCCAAAGAGCAATGAAAATTTATCCGCTCAATGATGTCAAGTTCATTGGTAAACAGTAGATCGCACCTTGGTGCCTCCTCATCCCCATTAAATCTGGTGTTTTCCCCAATCCACTGGGTCATAGTGTTAGACATTACTAAGTTTAGCTGTGCATTTCCCCATCATTCTTCTTCCTCTTCTGCAGTCCATTCTTTCCAGCACACTTCTTTGCAGTTAAAGTCTCCCATAAGTGTTATATTATTACTCTCAATATTTTCTTTAGACAGTTACTAGGATCTCTTAACATTATTTTGTAGTCCTCCTGATTCCATGCATTGGTTTTTGGTGGTACATGTGCTGCTGCAAAATCTCTTTCCTTCTTTCTTCATTTTCATGCTAACTGCTCTTCTGATCTTGCTAACTGCATGCCTCCCCTCCTTCCACGGCCTCGCCCCACAAGACTTTCTTCTTTCTCTCACCCCTATTCTGTCCACCTCTCTAATGCAAGAGCAGAAAATACCCCAGAAAACACACTGGAAAATACTCTAGGCTTCTCAAATGCCCCAGAACACACCCCAGGCTTAGCAAACCTCCCAGAACCCACCCCAACTAACACCCCAGCCAGTCAGCCGAGCCCCAGCACCCGCCAGTCACCCCCCCTAGCCGTCCTCCTCACCCGGCGCACGACGCGAAAAATACTGAACGAAAAACAACTGGCGGAGACGATCCAACGCGAACTGAACAAGACCTATGGGGAAGGAGTCGTCAGAATCATGTTTTCCAGTGATCCTGAAAGCCACGCTTTCAGGATCACCTTGACCCCTTGGCATTGAGTGATAATGAGCTCTTTTGGGATTGCCTTGACCCCTTGGCATTGAGTGATAATGAGCTCATGCTCAAATATCACTTCCCTCGGCAGACCTAATCCTCTTGTGATTTGGTAATTACCAATTTACACCCAGGTTTTGCTGTCCCTGAGATTGTTTGCCAGTGGGTCCTTCCAAAATGTCATTGGAGACACTGCAGGTAAGATATGCTGGTGTTGCATGCTTCAGCACAGGGGCTGGCTGTTTTGGTAATTGTCAGGGAGCCTTTTTCCTGACCTTATTACTGGTCTGTTCTCTTACATTCTTCGCATATACCTTTAGATACACATAAAACAACTTTAAGATGAGGAAGAAGTGCCCCTGCCCTTCAGGAGTCCAGGGGATGGGCTAAGGCCCCCCAGAGGCTGCCAGAGGTTAGGTTAGTCACCGCACACTTATATTTGAAACATTACCTAATCTAATGTAACCACAGGGGCTAGACCCACCTTTACAGACACTAATATCAGTTAGCATAACCTCTGGAACACCCCTGAAGGACGGGGACACTTCTCCCCCATCTAATACTATGTGTTTCAGGTTTATCAAGAGGTTTGTGAAAGAATGGAAGAGGATAGATGTGTAACAAGGACAAGAGAGGACTCTAAACAATTACTACTAATTTTTTTTTTGACAAACTGCACAATATTCCATAAATAACTTTAGTAGGTGAATAAACTGATGTTCATTGGGGTGCATAATATTCAAGTGTGGCTGACTTTCAAGGATAAAAGGCATTAAAGTCAACTTCCTGCATGCCACTGTTTATAACGCTGTAATCCAGTGTTAGGAACTTGTCAAGCTTAGTTCCTGGTGTCAAAATATGTGAGTGCATAATTAATAAGGAGGGATGAGGGATGATGCTAACCTTACAAAACCAAACCTTACCAAACCTGCCATCAAGCACCCCTGGGGCTGCCCCTTCCTCACCCACCCCATTATTATTCATGTGTACAAATATTTCTAGACTTGTTAGGTTTATTTCTGACATGTTTCTAACACTGTCCTAAGGATAACTTAATTTACTATACTGCTGGCAAAAAAAAATTGACAGCAGAAGTAATATGTGTATGGATATGATGGCAGTGATTGAAGTAATATGTGTATGGATATGATGGCAGTGATTGAAGTAATATGTGTATGGATATGATGGCAGTGATTGAAGTAATATGTGTATGGATATGATGGCAGTGATTGAAAGAACACTGCATTACATGCAGAAGGATCATTAAATTTGTGACTGATTTTTTATTTATTTATTTTTTTTATTTTTTTTTTTTTTTTTTTTGGCCTGCAACAAAGATGTATCTTATTTAAAATAAATAAATAAAATGAAAACTAATGGCTTATAATCTGCCTTCAGACCTACGCAAGCGTCAGCAGAGTCTTTGAGTGTGTGTGCACCGAGTTGAGTGATAAGTCAGTGCAGGAAATCAAGATGCCTCCAACACACCTTGATCAAAGGAGAACTGCACAACAGTTCTTCAGGATCAAAAATTTCCCAAGGGTTACTGGGGCCATTGATGGTAAGATTAACAATAACGTATTTTTGTTTTAAATTTAGTGTTACTGTTATAATCTATCACTTCATCAGTGTTTCCTTTGAGTGAAAGGTATCTCACAGCCTCAAGGTCCTGTTAGGCATTAATAAAGTTTTCAATAATTTATGTATACTGTGTGCATATCCAGTGCAGGGGTGGTGTATGTATATATATATATATATATATATATATATATATATATATATATATATATATATATATATATATATATATATATATATATATATATATATATATATATGATGGATATATGTAGCTACTGTGTAACATGATCATGTAATACTTTCTTTTGTGTGCACAGGCACCCACATTGCCATCAAGGCCCCAGGTGTGGACGAGGCCCTTTACTTTAACCAGAAAAGGTATCACTCCCTCTCAACATCCAACTTGTTTGTGATGCGAATGGAGTGATCCTCAGCTACTGCTCCAGACTCCCAGGTATACAGTATCATTGCATTACATGTTTACCCAACCATGTATTTTATTGATTTTCATGTGACTGCACATGGTTACTGGTATTGCATAAGAAAACAGTGTGATAAGCCTTGACATTAGTTATAAATGGACATTTGACATACTCCTTGACAAGTAATGAATCCTCTTGTAGTATGAAATCTCACTTTTCACAGGTGCCTGCACTCTTACGGAGGTAGCTTGCAGTACAGACCCATCAAGTGTGTGAAAATAATTAATGCTTGCCTGCTCCTACACAACCGCTGCATGAAGTTCCTGATGACGTATGTACTTGTCGCTATTTTTCTGGTAGTTGACGGGATATATCAATATCATGGACATTAGATTTGATTTAACCGAGTACAGTCATGAGTGTTCTTACACTTGTTGTTAGGGTAATGAAATTTGTCAGAAGTGTACCGTCATTTAACGAAAATAACATTTGTTTTTTTCCTACAAAGGTGTCTTGAAAGTCATTATGGTTTGGGCCAGTTTTGGATCACGAAAATGCTAAATGTCAAACTACACGTCTGTTCCTCTCGTACAACATAAACTTTAAACAAATGGAAGGGTTAGGTTCCAACCCCTAGACCTCTCAAACCCTCACAAAAGTCTGCTTACAGCTACCACCTCTTGAGGATGAAGCAGTGCCCCATGCTGGTGCCGACCCTGCTGTGCTGCAGAGGGGTCTACGTGCTCCAGGCAGAATTGTGCAGCAAGAAATCATACAAAACTTCTTCCAGCAATGAAGTAAGGAAGTCAGGTATCATTTACCTATGTCAGTAATCATGTAATGAGTGAAGTAATGGTTTCCCATGTATCACTGCATACTACATGAAAGAGATGAGTGCAGCATTTTATTTCATTAAATACTTAAGTGGCTTGCTAGTATTAGGTATGAATAACACAAATTAACACAAAATGAATTAACACAAATAATACAAAAAATGCTGTAGATTTATTTAAAAAAAATTAAATGATTGGTAATGGCAAAGTTTTTGCAAAAGAAAAAAAAAATAACATATGAGCATAGTTCAGTTCCTGTAAAAAGTAAAAAAAAAAATAAATAAATAAACATATTTATAGAAATGCCCACCAGCAGGTCACCACAAAGCACTCTAATGTAATTTTTGTACTTTAAGTAACACAAAGGCATTGTAGGTATCACAGTGAAGAAATGCTTTGGTATTATATTGCACTAATATTAACATGCTACTCTAGGTAAATGATAGAATTAATTAATGAAGTGCTCAGCAAGTGTTACCAGCTGCTGCAAACAAAAAAAAAAAAAAAAAAAAGGTAGAGAATAAGCTGGTATTCTTTGAGTGATGTTTTTTGTTGACTAATTTTTCTTTTAATTATCAGTCAACCTAGTCATGTCTATGTCTATCACATGGTTTTGTTGAGTTGGCGTGCAAGTGTGCAGATCTCTACGTTCAGGAGGATGAGTATTGGACATGATGCAGCTAGCCCCATGGAAGATGATGCTGTGACATAATCATTGTTACATTACAGTACTGCACTTAGTTAAAAATGGCAGTAATTTACAAAATGTAATTTGACCTTTGGTAGTTTACTTACGCAGTGTGGTGCCATCACTTTCAGGGTATGGCAGTCCTGTAAATGCTGTGTGAGACCACATCCACAGCACGACCACCTCCACAGCAGTGTATGTTGTCTCATCTGGAGGTCACCCACCTGCATGGATATGAATGTTGCAATTATCAGCCACTTTGAAGTTCACATGTAAAGCCAAATGAAATTGGTGTAAATCATGAATGTATTAGAGCATATTGATGTTATTTAGCACTGCAGTGGTCACTGTCTCAGACCTGACTGCCAGAGGTACTGTACATACTCCTATTTATAATCCATTGCTTAGTTGGTTCTTGTATGTTTATTGACTATATGGGTAAATTGTGTAACAGCACCAACAATGAAATACAACAAGTACACGAGCAAACTTTTTAAATAATTGCCAGGGTTTTAAGCACTGCTAACAGTCATCTAACCTAACTAACCTAACCATAACCTAACCTCAACAAAGTAAAACCAATATTCAAGAAATGAAATTCATTACAGCAGTTTGGGTCCCAAAGGTTGTGCAGAAAAACTTTTTTTTTTGTCCCAATATGCAACAAAGTCATACAGAGGAAGTTGTTCACATTACTCAAAACAGTGTCCAGCAATGCCCAAAACATTAGTCAATTAAATTCCATAAGCAATTAGGTCAAGACAAAATATTAAGCAAATATGGTAGTGTGGGTAAATTTTTACTCTATGTTCATCTTTTCCACATGAAACTATTTGCTTTTTGTCATTTTTGGCATACACTGAATTAGTATGTTAATCAAATCTGATGTAACATAACCAAAGTAATCTAACAAAACCAAAGACAAACCTGAAATAGCTAAAATAACCTTGCTTCTCTAAAAATATGTACATGTAGCCGTTTAACAATTGCTGTCATCATTACAATTAATTTGCAGTTGGTATATGTGGGGTTCAAATTATTCTGGAATGACAAACTGTATCTGATGAGAAGGGTAGGAAAGGCCATGTTGAGACTGGTGAAGGAGTAAAAGAATACCCTACTGTGTGTGTGTGCTGGAACCATAAGCCATGATTTCACTTACTTGTAGCAGGACATCACTCCATTTTTGGTAATATCACCCATCCATATAGCCCTCTATCCCTCTTCTGTCTCAACTGCACCATGCTAGGTCTGCAACTATGCCAATGAAGATGTGATAAGAATAACCAATTAACTCACCAGTGCCTGCAGTGTGACACTGTTCTGCAGCAGCCTTGCTCTTGACCTGGGTCGGAGGTCCTTAAATTTCCTCTGGACCTCAGGATAGGCAATTGCCGTGAAGGGAAGACAGCTGAGTCTGGGCAGGTTGAGAGATGTGATGCTCAGCAGGGCAGAGAGTGGGTAGCGAAGTGCAGTGCAGTGGGAGTAGAAATGGCATTTCTACTCCATACCCTGAAAGTGATGGTGCCACACTGCTTAAGGTCAAATTACACTTTGTAAATTACTGCCATTTTTAACTAAGTGCAGTACTGTAATGTAACAATGATTATGTCACAGCATCATCTTCCATGGGGCTAGCTGCATCATGTCCAATACTCATCCTCCTGAACGTAGAGATCTGCACACTTGCACGCCAACTCAACAAAACCATGTGATAGACATAGACATGACTAGGTTGACTGATAATTAAAAGAAAAATTAGTCAACAAAAAACATCACTCAAAGAATACCAGCTTATTCTCTACCTTTTTTTTTTTTTTTTTTTTGTTTGCAGCAGCTGGTAACACTTGCTGAGCACTTCATTAATTAATTCTATCATTTACCTAGAGTAGCATGTTAATATTAGTGCAATATAATACCAAAGCATTTCTTCACTGTGATACCTACAATGCCTTTGTGTTACTTAAAGTACAAAAATTACATTAGAGTGCTTTGTGGTGACCTGCTGGTGGGCATTTCTATAAATATGTTTATTTATTTATTTATTTTTTTACTTTTTACAGGAACTGAACTATGCTCATATGTTATTTTTTTTTTTTTTGCAAAAACTTTGCCATTACCAATCATTTAATTTTTTTTAAATAAATCTACAGCATTTTTTGTATTATTTGTGTTAATTCATTTTGTGTTAATTTGTGTTATTCATACCTAATACTAGCAAGCCACTTAAGTATTTGATGAAATAAAATGCTGCACTCATCTCTTTCATGTAGTATGCAGTGATACATGGAAAACCATTACTTCACTCATTACATGATTACTGACATAGGTAAATGATACCTGACTTCCTTACTTCATTGCTGGAAGAAGTTTTGTATGATTTCTTGCTGCACAATTCTGCCTGGAGCACGTAGACCCCTCTGCAGCACAGCAGGGTCGGCACCAGCATGGGGCACTGCTTCATCCTCAAGAGGTGGTAGCTGTAAGCAGACTTTTGTGAGGGTTTGAGAGGTCTAGGGGTTGGAACCTAACCCTTCCATTTGTTTAAAGTTTATGTTGTACGAGAGGAACAGACGTGTAGTTTGACATTTAGCATTTTCGTGATCCAAAACTGGCCCAAACCATAATGACTTTCAAGACACCTTTGTAGGAAAAAAACAAATGTTATTTTCGTTAAATGACGGTACACTTCTGACAAATTTCATTACCCTAACAACAAGTGTAAGAACACTCATGACTGTACTCGGTTAAATCAAATCTAATGTCCATGATATTGATATATCCCGTCAACTACCAGAAAAATAGCGACAAGTACATACGTCATCAGGAACTTCATGCAGCGGTTGTGTAGGAGCAGGCAAGCATTAATTATTTTCACACACTTGATGGGTCTGTACTGCAAGCTACCTCCGTAAGAGTGCAGGCACCTGTGAAAAGTGAGATTTCATACTACAAGAGGATTCATTACTTGTCAAGGAGTATGTCAAATGTCCATTTATAACTAATGTCAAGGCTTATCACACTGTTTTCTTATGCAATACCAGTAACCATGTGCAGTCACATGAAAATCAATAAAATACATGGTTGGGTAAACATGTAATGCAATGATACTGTATACCTGGGAGTCTGGAGCAGTAGCTGAGGATCACTCCATTCGCATCACAAACAAGTTGGATGTTGAGAGGGAGTGATACCTTTTCTGGTTAAAGTAAAGGGCCTCGTCCACACCTGGGGCCTTGATGGCAATGTGGGTGCCTGTGCACACAAAAGAAAGTATTACATGATCATGTTACACAGTAGCTACATATATCCATCATATATATATATATATATATATATATATATATATACATACACCACCCCTGCACTGGATATGCACACAGTATACATAAATTATTGAAAACTTTATTAATGCCTAACAGGACCTTGAGGCTGTGAGATACCTTTCACTCAAAGGAAACACTGATGAAGTGATAGATTATAACAGTAACACTAAATTTAAAACAAAAATACGTTATTGTTAATCTTACCATCAATGGCCCCAGTAACCCTTGGGAAATTTTTGATCCTGAAGAACTGTTGTGCAGTTCTCCTTTGATCAAGGTGTGTTGGAGGCATCTTGATTTCCTGCACTGACTTATCACTCAACTCGGTGCACACACACTCAAAGACTCTGCTGACGCTTGCGTAGGTCTGAAGGCAGATTATAAGCCATTAGTTTTCATTTTATTTATTTATTTTAAATAAGATACATCTTTGTTGCAGGCCAAAAAAAAAAAAAAAAAAAATCAGTCACAAATTTAATGATCCTTCTGCATGTAATGCAGTGTTCTTTCAATCACTGCCATCATATCCATACACATATTACTTCAATCACTGCCATCATATCCATACACATATTACTTCAATCACTGCCATCATATCCATACACATATTACTTCTGCTGTCAATTTTTTTTTGCCAGCAGTATAGTAAATTAAGTTATCCTTAGGACAGTGTTAGAAACATGTCAGAAATAAACCTAACAAGTCTAGAAATATTTGTACACATGAATAATAATGGGGTGGGTGAGGAAGGGGCAGCCCCAGGGGTGCTTGATGGCAGGTTTGGTAAGGTTTGGTTTTGTAAGGTTAGCATCATCCCTCATCCCTCCTTATTAATTATGCACTCACATATTTTGACACCAGGAACTAAGCTTGACAAGTTCCTAACACTGGATTACAGCGTTATAAACAGTGGCATGCAGGAAGTTGACTTTAATGCCTTTTATCCTTGAAAGTCAGCCACACTTGAATATTATGCACCCCAATGAACAACATCAGTTTATTCACCTACTAAAGTTATTTATGGAATATTGTGCAGTTTGTCTAAAAAAATAGTAGCAGTAATTGTTTAGAGTCCTCTCTTGTCCTTGTTACACATCTATCCTCTTCCATTCTTTCACAAACCTCTTGATAAACCTGAAACACATAGTATTAGATGGGGGAGAAGTGTCCCCGTCCTTCAGGGGTGTTCCAGAGGTTATGCTAAGTGATATTAGTGTCTGTAAAGGTGGGTCTAGCCCCTGTGGTTACATTAGATTAGGTAATGTTCCCAATATAAGTGTGCTGTGACTAATCTAACCTCTGGGGGGCCTTAGCCCATCCCCTGGACTCCTGAAGGGCAGGGGCACTTCTTCCTCACCTTAAAGTTATGTTTTAAGTGTATCTAAAGGTATATGCGAAGAATGTAAGAGAACAGACCAGTAATAAGGTCAGGAAAAAGGCTCCCTGACAATTACCAAAACAGCCAGCCCCTGTGCTGAAGCATGCAACACCAGCATATCTTACCTGCAGTGTCTCCAATGACATTTTGGAAGGACCCACTGGCAAACAATCTCAGGGACAGCAAAATCTGGGTGTGAGTTGGTAATGCCCGGCTACGCCTTGTCCTTCTCTCCAGCTGAGGCTGCATCTCCTCAAACAAGAGGATTAGGTCTGCCGAGGGAAGTGATATATGAGCATGAGCTCATTATTACTCAATGCCAAGGGGTCAAGGCGATCCCAAAAGCGCCTTTCTCACTTCAAGGCACGAACGTGGAAGTATGCAAAGAAAATATCCAATACATGCAGGTGAAACGACGAAAACAATACTTAATCACAGTACACACTTGTTGCTGCGAGGCGGAATGAGGAGCGCGCACGTGGGGCAAATCAGCCTTTTCCTGCTTTATTTTTGGTGCTCTATGCAATATTTCACTTTATGCATCACAAAACCATGCTTTCTTGGTGGTAAACCTTGTAAACAATGAAAAAAAAAGGTTATTTTGTGCACATAAATATTTATATAAGAGTTTTCGGGTGAGATGTTAACTTACACCACCTCAGGTGCGAAACAAGTTACTCCGGCCCCCTAGTTCTTCCGGCCCAGGTCACTCCGGCCCCTAGTTCTTCCGGCCCTGGTCACTCCGGCCTCCCTTACCTTTGACCCAAATCATACCGGCCTCCCCTATGTGTGCGTGACTCATCGCCTTGTTTACAATCCATGATTCCACGACATTTGATGGAACCGAAATACCGAATGTTTTGAGTATCGTTTGCCCGATCACTTCGATCTGATGAACGATGAATCCAGTCCCAGTGTGGACCACAGTCAGGTTGGCAGAGCGCAACTCAGGTGTTCCGATAGTCCTAAGTTTAATATATATCACGTATGGCTTAATTATTTCGAAGCTATTAAGTTAAATACTCACTCATCACAGCTCGATACACGAAATGTTTCTGATGAAGATATATGAACCTGTCGCGAATCTCTTACATTAACTAATGGGTCTCGATATGCAAAATTACTGGTCTGGAATTAATATGAAGCAAAGTTACTTCGGAACAAGACCCTGCATAGGACCATATTCTGACCATGGCTTCCTTTCCATGCATTTGCTGTTCTACTGAAGTCCGTCCACGCCAGCAAGCGCTGCAGTGCGATGGGTGTGACCAGTGGCAGCACCGAACGTGTGACACTGGTATAACTCAGGAGGATTACCGCCGCATGGTGCGGCGGTAATCCTCAGGGAAAAGAAAAAAAAAAGATTACCGAAAGGTATTAAAAGCAATCTTAGAAGTAACTGGGGAGTGTAACGTGGAGAAGCTTGTAATGGATTTCGAAATGGCGTTATGGTCAGCTGTCAGAACCCTATTACCAATGGCAAAATTACAAGGATGTGCATTTCACTGGAACCAAGCCATCTGGAGGAAGGTTCAGTCATTAGGACTAGCAGTTCCCTATATAAATCATCGTCCCACACAGGATTTTATAAGACAAATCATGGCCCTTCCTTTCCTCCCAGGAGAACATATTGAACCAACATTCAATCACCTACAATCATGTGCACCTGCGGGACCAATTCTAGAATTAATGTCCTATGTTAAAGAAACATGGATCACTGGACTGTGGTCACCAAATGAGTGGACGGTGTTTGGGCAGAGTATTAGAACAAACAATGACTTGGAGGGTTATCACAGAAGACTAAATGGCAGTGCAGGTAATTCACACATTCCTTTTTATGCGTTGGTTCCCCTTTTGTACAAGGAATCAAGTTATGTAGACGTTCAAGTGCGCCTGGTCAGGGATGGCAAACTTGCTCGTTACCAGAGAAAAAGATATAAATCCCTACAAGGCCGAATTTTTACATTGTGGAACAAGTATGAGAGCCATGAAATAACGACAGACCACTTACTAAAAGCACGTTCTAGGCTAAGTGGACCAACGACATAACTGTACTTAATTGGACGTGTCTTTGCACAGATGTATGCGCTATGTAGCTGTATGACTTAATTTTATATAGTGTCAATGTTTTACACATACTTTAACATATTTTGTAATGTTATTTTTAATACACTGAATAAATTGAATAATAGATTTTTTAACTGAATAGTATTTTTTTTAATTCCCACACGTAGGTGTCTTGTGAGCAACCAAAAATCAATGCTAGTCATTGAATTTGGCGGGAAAATGTTGGCGTTTTCTGCTAACGTAAACATATATGGCTACATGATGTTGAAACGTTATTTGTAAACCCCACCAAGCCCGGGGCTCATTCAGTCCACGCCAATAATGGGTTTAAGGTAAGCCTATTCATAATTGATTTTGTATTGCTACTGAAAATATGTTCACGTGTGGAATTAAACATAAAGATATATTAGTAGTAATCATATGAGCGGCCGGAATGACCAGGGTGGTAGCCGGAGTGACTAGGGTTGAGGGCCGGAGTGACTAGGGTTGAGGGCCGGAATTACGGAGGGCCGGAGTAACTAGGGGCCGGAGTGACTGGAAATCCTCAGGTGGTGGTTTAACTTACCAACCTTGCTACCATGGCAACACCAACCTCTTGCACGTTCGTGGATACCATTTGGCGACCGAAGGTTAGTAATGGACGCTGATCGCAGTTTGTTAAGTAGCAACCGTTTCGTGCGAGTCCTATAAAGGACTTACAGGACTCGCACCAATGAAATGCACCCCCAGAAGGACTCTTCGTTTATTTTCTGAATTACTGCATAGTTATTTCCACGTTATTATAATGGTAATTGGATGTGTGAAGAGTAAAGCAACACTAGATATGATAGCCTGCATTAAAGCCTTTTTTCCACTTTGCTAAGGAATTGAGTGTTGGCAATATTCACCGCGGCCCCATGGAAAAACACAAGCTGCCGTGGACTGCTTCAGGTACTCCAGCTGCTCCTCTCTCACATACCCAACGCCTGATCTCCATCTCTATGGGATGACTGACTAATACATGACCTCCGCACCACCTCCATGGGCCTCTACAGAACTGACTCCTCTCCACAGCCTTGGATAAGAAAAAGTCCAGTGTTGGACGTAGCCTCTCACTAGCCTCACATGAACACCTTCACCATCTACATCTTTCATCTGACCCACGCTGCCCTCGGTGCCACACAGTGCCTGACACTGTTGAACACTTCCTTCTGCAGCGCCCTCGCCTCCACTCACACCGTACTGTTCTCCGCACACAAGTCTTTGCTCCGGGGATAAATAGTTTTGACCTGTCCACCCTACTGGCGGCGGCAGGCGTCCATCCCTCAAGACAGTCAGCTGTCATCCGCCTCACCTGTGCCTTCCCCAAGAAGTCAGGACAGCTGCCACGCCTGTGATGACACCACAGGCACTTCACCAGAGGGCACATAATTTATGATTGTCACACTGATCGTCACGGCCCTTAACAACAACACTCACATATTACGGCCAACTCTACCCCGGTAAGCATTAATGTGGTTGTATACACTTTTTGTTGGTATTGTGATACATACATTTCCTTGAAATACATCCCAGTACGAAACAATAAGTCGAGTCTTTCTCAATGAGTGAAGCCACAATCCGCGATCGCTAGGTTGGCTTGATCGGAGGCAAAGGGCGGACCTATTTTGGTTTGTAATTTAGTTTGTAATTTGGTTTGTAAAAGTTAATAGTGAGCGTTTCTCACTCAACATACATGTGGAGATGCGCCAATTATTCCTTTGTGTACAGTATAAAAATAAAAAAGTGAAGATCTAATTAGTTAATAAAAAAATTGAAAGTGCACGCACCTTTGTCGAGGCCAGCGGAATCGCCACCCAGGAGACGAGTCGGAGGTTTTAGAATACTTGATAAATGAGAGTCACAATAGTATTGCTGACATTTTCTTTGCCTTCATACTAACGAATGACGATCTTGCATGCTGTAGAAGCAACATCGGTCAAAAATAACCCCAAACACGAGTTTGAGGCAGGCAAAAAAGGACGTCCATTATTGGCAGGAGACCTCTTGGCTTAGGAATCGGTTAGGCACTATTTTCCTCCTCTTTCCACGTCAGCCTCACCGAAGTATGGCGAGGCATGACCTGCAGTGCTGGATGCTGAAACTGAGGTAAAATCCCACACCTTAACAACCAAAAAATATGTGCAAACTTACTGATAATTATCTCTATCAAAATGAACTTTGAACTCTGCAGGGATTCCCTCACATACTCGTAATGGTGAAAGGTACTGACCTGCCCTACCCCTGGGGGACTCCAGGCCTAACCCTGCACCAGCTGACCCAGCCCAGACACACACAGCCCATGATGAAAGTGACGTGGTGTGTCACAGGTATTTGCCTCGCTCGGTACCTGCTTCCCAGAGTAACATTTCATGGCCAGGTAATTGTACAGTGACTACTTTCACCCAACAGTTTGCCTCAGTCTTCACAGTTCTGTCCATGACCAACAGATTCACATTTCTTGTATGGCGGGAATAAAATGTCCATAAATTGTTACCGTGTCGTTGGCGGACTACCTTTGAAAACAGACCCAACAATGGCCACCAGCTGAAGCACCAGCATGGCATTTTCTGTTAAACTCAGTGTGTATCACTACACCACGCATTATTTATCTTCATTTTAACCAAAGAGTGCATACCATTATGGGAATATATAGAAAAATGCATTAGTTCTCTAGTCCAGTGTCTGTGTGAATTGCATGATCACCAACCGTGAAAGGAGCGCCCTCGGGTGAGCGTCTGCTAACATGCCGCCAGACGGGAAGCATCTCCTGTGGAAGACTCGCCGAGGAAAGGGGAAGAGGCAGACTGAGCCATTAGAGATGCCGTTGCAAAGACCATCATCATCCACATCTGACCCGACACAAAGATTGGGAGTCTTCCTGAGCCACTGGGACACCAAGGCCATGGGTGACAGCAGAAAGCCAGCCACAAAATAAGAAGGTTAAGCAAAGAAATGCGTGAAGGAAGGCAGGAGAATGACCCAAGAGGCAACTCAGAGCATACAGTAGCTGAGAGGAAGTAACTCCCGCCAGCGTTGCCAGACGTACGATAATTATTGTACAAGAACAATAATTTTTGCCAGTGTACGATGTACAATGGGACTCATACGATTATACGATAATTTGGGAATTCGTACGATATTTTTTATGAAATATACAATAATTTGAGTGAAAATTAATGTTATCAATATCAGGTAATGCAAAATTTCTTACATAAATTTGAACAACAAAATAAAAACCTGAAAGTGCCAGATGTATTGCTTTCCTTACGAGACAAGTCTCACCATACGGGTGAACAACAGGTCTCGTTCTTGTCTGCGACCAGTCCGTCCGCTACCCGAGTCCCCGTCCCATAGTCTCGTAGTCGTCAGTCAGTCGTCAGTCTCGCGCGTCGTGACGCAGGACAGGACTTTCAGTTTTCGTTAAAAATGTCTGAAGAGAAAGGAAAGGAGAGAGAGGAGGCATGTGGTGCAGTGCCGAAAAAAGCGAGACGGAAACAGAAATATAGGCCCGAGTGGGACAAACAGTTTCCGTGGGTGGGGCCTGCAAAGAAGGATGCTTGTAAGGCCATGTGCCTTATTTGCAGTGTTGAAATAACCGCCCAGCTCACAACTCTCAAGTTGCACGAAAACACTGCAAAGCACAAGAAAATGTGTGCGCCATCCTCATCCAAAATACTTATGGAGTCATTTACAAGTGCACGTGGTGATAATGAAACTAGTAAAAGTGATTCTGTTAAGGCTGCTGAAATAAGGCTTACTGCATTTATGGTGGAACACAATATAAGTTTCCGTGTGGCCGATCATCTGTGTGAAGTCCTGAAAGGTTTCTTCTCTGACTCCGCTATTGCAAAGGAATTGAAAATGAAAAGAACAAAATGTCAAAGAGTGTGTGGTAATGTTATGGCACACTCTCACAAACAAGAGCTCATTAACATCTTGAAGCAGAACAAGTTGAGCATTCTTGTGGATGAATCCACAGATATATCGGTCTGTCAGAATTTATGCATCATGGTAAGAGTGGTTGAAGGAAATACTGTTGTCACCAAATTTTTGGATTTAGTGCCATTATTTAGTAGTGATCCTAGTAAAGCTAATGAAGGTGCTACAGCTGCCAGGTTGTTTTCAGAGATAATGAAAACATTTACTGAAAATGGTATACGTACTTGTAATATCATTGGCTTTGGTTCTGATGGATGCAGCACTATGATGGTGCCTAATAACTCTGTGAGTAGCAGGTTAAAGGAACTTTGCCCAGGAATCTTTATTATGAAATGTGTGTGCCATTCTGCCCATATATGTGCCTCTGAAGCATGCAAACAATTACCTGATGCTATTGAACAACTAGCTCATGATGTCCACAACACATTCAAGAACTCTTCAAAACGATTGGCACAATTTGTACAATTTCAAGAGTTTGCTGGGGCTCAAAAGCTTAGGATTTTATTGCCATGTAGAACGCGCTGGCTTTCCTACACGGCTGTTGTGAAAAGGATGCTTGAGCAGTGGGGCCCTCTTCAGATGTTGTTTACTGAATTAAATTTTCAACAGACGAAAACTTGTGGTAGCACAGTTAGAAGTGCTTATGAACAACTGCACAATCCATTTACCAGGCTTTACTACTGCCTCCTTTCTTCAGTATTACCAAAGTATTACCAAAAAGCTGAACCTTTTATTTCAAAGAGAAAGAGTGGTCATAACTGAATTGCACAGGCAAGTTTGTAATTTATATAAAGAATTGCTACTGGTGTACATGAACCATGAATACATTGTGAAAACCATGCTTTCAAAAGTTGATCCAAGATATCAACGTGAGTTCCTGATGCTAGAGCAGGTGTATTTGGGTGCATCTGTCTTAAAAACAATAACAGACAATCCAGAATTAAGCAAGCAAAAAAAAAAAAAAATGAAATGTATGAGTTTCGCTTCCACTGCAGATTATTTTTGATAGTAGCAGCAGAACAGATCAGGAAGAGATTTAATTTCGGAGATGAAATCCCTTCAAGAATGCATATGCTGGAGCCAGCCAGTGTTCTAGGCATCCAGGGCAAAGTGCAAGAGCAAAGTTTGGTGCCCCTCGCGACACACCTTCCCCGAATCATTGCCCAGGATGATTCTACCCTCCAGCAACTGGACGATGAGTGGAAGAGGCTTGCCGTAGAAGATCTGCCTGAATCCATTACCAACATGGCGAAAAAGTGGACAAAAGCAATTACAACCAGCCTGATAAATTTTGGTGTGCCATAAAAACTCTGGAGGATAGTGATGGAAACCCCAAGTTTAAGCTTGTTTCAGACTTTTCACTAGGATGTCTTTCTTTGCCTCATGCTAATGCTGACTGTGAGCGCTGCTTCTCTAGTGTCAACCGTGTGAAAACAAAAGACAGAAGTAAGCTAATAACAGAAACCGTAAGAGACATCATACTAGCGAAGCAGTGTGTTGCTTCCACATCCAGCAGTGACTGTACGACCTTCAAGCCATCAATCAAAGTCAATGATAAAAAACATGACATCAAGCGTGCTATATTCCTCCAATGAAGAGAGTGCCGGGGCTGCTGACGACGTGCCGGATGTATATATAGAAGAACAAGACCAGTAATCTCCTACATAGTAAGTAAACAACTTAACGAAGTGTCCTGTAGTTTTTCTCCAATTATTAATGATATGTATTTAGGAAAGTGTTTTGTTTGTTAAGGGCATTGTTGTTTTTTTTTCATTACACACACACACACACACACTCTCTCTCTCTCTCTCTCTCTCTCTCTCTCTCTCTCTCTCTCTCTCTCTCTCTCTCTCTCTCTCTCTCTCTCTCTCTCTCTCTCTCTCTCTCTATATATATATATATATATATATATATATATATATATATATATATATATATATAACCTAAATTATGCTGTATTTGGAAAGTGACAGTTTTGCATAATATTTGGAATAATTACATATGTACGACAATTTTACCAGAAGTACAATAATTTCAACCTGATTAGTACGATAATATGGCCAAAACAATCTGGCAACGCTGGGCCCCCTGGGAAGTTGCTACGCGCTAGTGTGTTGTGAGCAGGTGTAGGGGTGGTGTGTGAGTGTGGCTGTGGTCGCGGACACTGAAGCGGACCAAAGTAAGCGAGTTTCGATTAAATATTTGACATGTTGCATCATGGAATTACTGTTACCTGTTTTTTCATCACACACACCCCTCTCTCTCTCTCTCTCTCTCTCTCTCTCTCTCTCTCTCTCTCTCTCTCTCTCTCTCTCTCTCTCTCTCTCTCTCTCTCTCTCTCTCTCTCTCTCTCTCTCTCTCTCTCTCTCTCTCTCTCTCTCTCTCTATATATATATATATATATATATATATATATATATATATATAGAGAGAGAGAGAGAGAGAGAGAGAGAGAGAGGTGTGTGATGAAAAAACAGGTAACAGTAATTCCATGATGCAACATGTCAAATATTTAATCGAAACTATTTAAATGTCAAATATTTAATCGAAATATATATATATATATATATATATATATATATATATATATATATATATATATATATATATATATATATATATATATATATATATATATATATATATATATATATATATATATATATATATATATATAATAAAACCTAAATTCTGCTGTATTTGGAAAGTGGCAGTTTTGCATAATATTTGAAATAATTACATATGTACGAAAATTTTACCAGAAGTACAATAATTTCAACCCTTGTAGTACGATAATATGGCCAAAACAATCTGGCAACGCTGAACTGTACGAGCGTAACAGAATCTCATGGCGTCCCGAAGGAAGGTTTGAAGTTGCACGTGTAAACATTGACCAAAAAACACCAAAATTCACATGAACGCGGCGCCCACACCAAAATTACTAGTAGAAGTGAGGGAAAGGAAGTCCAGGTGAGTGTGTCTGGCCAAAAATCGCCTTAAAATGGCAAGAATAGACGCTGTTACCACCACAAGAAACAGAAGGGGAGGGAGCGGTGTGTTTAGGGAGAACTTCGGGGATCTCGTGTGTTTGGATTTTGGTTAATGTGTAGAATATCTGCTCCTGCCTCAGCCTAACCTTCACTAGCCGTGTTCAAGTTTACATCTGACATATAAAGGGTCACTGGCAGAAGGCTGGCTGATAAGTACTCTAGGGGAGGGCGGGGGGACGGGACAACAAACTTTTCTTATTTCCCCACGGAGGGAGGAAGTTGCGGAAAGAGGAAAAGACGGGAGATGTTTGGACTCACTCACCTGCTTGACTCACCTGGATGGCTACCCTTTCTTGACATATGAATAGACAGGTAGAGGTTATTTCAGATGAATGTAAGGGCAGCGCGGATCTGCAGGTGCGCCAAACCTTACGGTATTTTACTGTTTCCCCAGTATTAACGTGGCTTTCCTTACCCTTCTTATCAGAGAAGGGCACTGGTCTACCCTGGTGAGGGGGTGTTCGTTCGTGCGTGTGTATGTCACATCTGTTGGCAAGCGTGAAATTGTTCACGGTGATTGGTTCCTTTGTTTGAGAATGCAGCTGCTGGCCAATTAAAACATGAAGGATTAATTTAGCCAATGACAGCGCTTTACTTCATCCTGAGGAGGGAGAAGCGCTCAATTTGAAATATTTGAGTTAGTGCGAGGAAGAAGTCTGTCTGTTGCTGCCATTATTTCCAGCGCACCGCCACATTTTGTGAAGAGAAACAAGGTGACCACTTCTTATTCATTTCTCTGCCTTGCCAGTTAGGTTAGGTGACTTTAGTTAGGTTAGGTTGAGTTAGTTTAGTTTGGTTAGTGTGGTTAGGTTTGGTAAAGTTACGTTTGGTTAGGTTAGGTTAGGTAGTTTAGTTAGGTTAAATTAGTTTGGTTAGGTTTTATTTGGCTTAATTTAGTCAGGTTAGGTTATTTAGGTTAAGTTAAGTTAGGTTTGGTTAAGTTAGTTTGGTTAGGTTAAGTTAGTCTTGGTTAGGTTTGGTTAGGTTAGGTTAGCTATTTTAATTAGGTTAAGTTAGCTAGTTTGGTTAGGCCTGTAAGGTGGAGGTTGAGCGGAATGATGTCGCTTTTCTCCGGAGTGGTGAATCTGCTCCACCCGGATCCTCGTTGCTGGATCCACTTGTTGCGGTGGATTGTTACCCTCTAATTTAATTCATTCCCATCACCACTAACCTTGCTGTTGGAATGACAGTTCCCACAAACACTCACTTTAAATTCAAATTATGTTGAAAGGTCGGGGATAAATGTGACTCTCTCTCTCTCTCTCTCTCTCTCTCTCTCTCTCTCTCTCTCTCTCTCTCTCTCTCTCTCTCTCTCTCTCTCTCTCTCTCTCTCTCTCTCTCTCTCTCTCTCTCTCTCTCTCTCTCTCTCTCTCTCTCTCTCTCTCTCTCTCTCTCTCTCTCTCTCTCTCTCTCTCTCTCTCTCTCTCTCTCTCTCTCTCTCCACCTCAGTTAAATTGTCTGTGTGCATGATTTGGTTAGCCTTAGATGTTAATGAGTTAGGTATTCTGTACACAGCATTAATACTCTGATAACATTTTGAACAGTAAGTATTCTGTACACAGCATTAATACTGTGATAACATTTTGAACAGTAAGTATTCTGTACACAGCATTAATACTGTGATAACATTTTGAACAGTAAGTATTCTGTACACAGCATTAATACTCTGATAACATTTTGAACAGTAAGTATTCTGTACACAGCATTAATACTGTGATAACATTTTGAACAGTAAGTATTCTGTACACAGCATTAATACTCTGATAACATTTTGAACAAGTATACCGGGGAAAAACTATGTTTGTGTCCTTGATGACCCAGTGAAGTGTGGGTGGTTGACCCAACTTTGGGCTGTGACCCAAGGGTTAAGAACCACTGACCCAAGGTGATGCACTCTTCCAGGCACTTGCTGTGAGAGAGAGGGGAGACCTGTGCACCGCTGTGCTGCACTGTGCTTGGATGTCCCTGGTTCACTCCTGAGGCTGTACCATTCTTGCCCCTATTGTGAGTATGTCTCTGTGTGTGTGTGTGTGTGTGTGTGTGTGTGTGTGTGTGTGTGTGTGTGTGTGTGTGTGTGTAGTTGACAATTACTGAAGGGTTTGTGACTTGACCCGTCCCACAAGTGACAAAGACGGCATCACGTTGGTCAGTGCTTGCAGAAATGGCTCTTTCTGAGACGTGGGTACAGTTTGTAATGGCCGCCACTCTTCCCTGCTCCACAGACCAGGCCAGCATCCAGGCCGCCGCCCTGCCTGGCACTGACGGCTGTCTGGCCTCCCCGAGGGTCCCTGCAGGACTGGACGCGGCGTGTGCTGGCGGGAGTGGTGCTGCGGTGGAGGTCATGAGGCCGGGCAGCAGCATGAGCGGCCGGCGGCAACAGCGGCAGCAGCAGCAGCAGCACCAGCAGCAGCAGCAGCAGCAGCAGCAGCCAGCCTCAGGTGTGGGGAGGCGCAAGCATGGTGGCAAGAATCACCTGGAGGCAGGCAGCTCTGTCCACAGAGGAGAGAGCAAGTTTGAGTGCCAGCAGTGTGACAAAACTTTTGTATCCAGACAAGGCCTTAAGTACCACACCCTGACACACAGTGGTGTTAGAAATTATGAGTGTGGTGAGTGTGGCAGGAAATTTACCTGTAAGTCTCACCTCACCAGACACACCCTGACACACAGTGGTGTTAGAAATTATGAGTGTGATGAGTGTGGGAAGAAATTTATCCACAAGTGTCAGCTCACCTCACACACCCTGACACACAGTGGTGTTAGAAATTATGAGTGTGGTGAGTGTGGCAGGAAATTTACCTGTAAGTCTCACCTCACCAGACACACCCTGACACACAGTGGTGTTAGAAATTATGAGTGTGATGAGTGTGGGAAGAAATTTATCCACAAGTCTTCCCTCAACACACACACCCTGACACACAGTGGTGTTAGAAATTATGAGTGTGATGAGTGTGGCAGGAAATTTACCATAAAGTCTCACCTCACCAGACACACCCTGACACACAGTGGTGTTAGAAATTATGAGTGTGATGAGTGTTTGAGGAAATTTACCCACAAGTCTGACCTCACCAACCACACCCTGATACACAGTGGTGTTAGAAATTATGAGTGTGATGAGTGTGGGAAGAAATTTACCCAAAAGTCTAACCTCACCACACACACCCTGACACACAGTGGTGTTAGAAATTATGAATGTGATGAGTGTGGGAAGAAATTTACCCACAAGTCTTCCCTCACCTCACACACCCTGACACACAGTGGTGTTAGAAATTATGAGTGTGATGAGTGTGGGAAGAAATTTACCACCATTTCTCATCTCAATGAACACGCCTTCAGACACACTGGGGTGAGGGAGTTCGAGTGTGATGTTTGTGGCAAGTGTTTCAAGACAAAGGGTGATATTGCCAAGCACGTGAAAATCCACTTCTGAGGTGGTGGTGTGTGGACACATGGGGCCACACCTGTACCTGTGGTGGTGGTGGTGGTGGTGGTGGTTGCCGTGCCTGTGAGGGAGTCATGGCCCCAGCAGTTTTGTGTGGTGGTGGTGGTGGTGGTGGTGGTGTGGTGGTGGTGTGGGGGTCATGGCCCCAGCAGTTTTGTGTGGTGGTGGTGGTGGTTGTGTGGGGGAGTCATGGCCCCAGCATTTGTTTTGTTGGCAGTGCAGGTGTGACTTTCAATAAATGTGTGTGTGCAGTAAACCTTTGTTTGTGTATTCACCAGGTGTAGTATACAGGGCCTCAGCTACAGGAATATATTGTAGTGAGGCAGCCCCTCTCTCTCCTTGCCTCAAGTGTTTGTGTATTCACCAGGTGTAGTATACAGGGCCTCAGCTACAGGAATATATTGTAGTGAGGCAGCCCCTCTCTCTCCTTGCCTCAAGTGTTTGTGTATTCACCAGGTGTAGTATACAGGGCCTCAGCTACAGGAATATATTGTAGTGAGGCAGCCCCTCTCTCTCCTTGCCTCAAGTGTTTGTGTATTCACCAGGTGTAGTATACAGGGCCTCAGCTACAGGAATATATTGTAGTGAGGCAGCCCCTCTCTCTCCTTGCCTCAAGTGTTGTGTTTCTGTTTCTTTTTGTCACCCTTCACACATTAGGTTAGGTTAAGTCTGGCACCTTCTTTGCCTCTCTCTCTCTCTCTCTCTCTCTCTACAGGTGAGGGAGCACACAAGTGTAGCAGCTAACAGTTTCTGTGTAATTGTTGTGGTGGTGACTTTCCTCCTCATATTCTCGTCCAGGAAGGGAAAGGCTGCCCTCGTGTTCCTCACCATCCTGTTGTGTCACCAACTGTGTTGTCTGTGTGCTTGTTTGGTGATGACTGGCCCTGCATCACTGCGCCCTCGTCTTTGCTCCTTCACTGCTGCCAGCTGTGCCCGTGGTCATGATGACGGTGGTGATGGTGATGATGATGGCGAGCGAGACATTCAAAGGAGGGCGTTCACGTGCGTGGTGGTGAGCAGGTGATGATTGGAGAGGCACAGAACGTTCAGGATGGAGGAGGAGGAGGAGCAGGAGTCTTTGTGTATAGGAAGGAGAGGAATGTAAGAGGAGAAAAGATAGATGTAGGCAGCTCTGTCATGAGAGAAGGCGGCAGAGTGCACAGGCCACCCTGGAATGTCGTGAAAGGCTTGCGGTGGTCGTGGTGTGCGTGAAGGGGGAGGGTGAGAGGGCAGGCAGAGACAACACCAAGAGTTAACCAGTGTTCTCATTCATTCTTCCCTTTCTCAGGTAAACGCTGGGACTCCCTGCCTGCTTCTGCATTTCCTCCTTCCAATGACTTCAAGTCTTTCAACGAGGGGGAGGCTCAAGACATCGTTTTATTTATCTATTTTTATTATTCTCATTTTATTTGGCTCCTCTACAGGAACTGGCATTAAGTTGGCATTTTTATTCAAATTTTTTGTTGTCCTTTTCCAACAGCCCTCTTACATAAAAGAAAATAACTAAATAATAACAAGAAAAGCCAGTGTCTCTGGGTGGCAAAACCACTCGGCCTGGAGACAATGTGCATGGCGTGCCAGCTGTAGCAATGGAAGGAGTATTGAGGCAGTGAAGGAGTCCCTGGAGACAATGTGCATGGCGTGCCAGCTGTAGCAATGGAAGGAGTATTGAGGCAGTGAAGGAGTCCCTGGAGACAATGTGCATGGCGTGCCAGGTGTACCAATGGAAGGAGTATTGAGGCAGTGAAGGAGTCCCTGGAGACAATGTGCATGGCGTGCCAGGTGTACCAATGGAAGGAGTATTGAGGCAGTGAAGGAGACCCTGGAGACAATGTGCATGGCGTGCCAGGTGTACCAATGGAAGGAGTATTGAGGCAGTGAAGGAGTCCCTGGAGACAATTTGCATGGCGTGCCAGCTGTAGCAATGGAAGGAGTATTGAGGCAGTGAAGGAGTCCCTGGAGAGAATGCATGGCGTGCCAGCTGTAGCAATGGAAGGAGTATTGAGGCAGTGAAGGAGTTCCTGGAGAGAATGCATGGCGTGCCAGGTGTATTGACAATTAATATGAAGGATAACGTTAAGTTTGTGTTTGCCTTTTTGTTTTTCCCAGCAGTTGTCGCTACAAAGGCTGACTCAGGAGCAAAGCGAGCCGCCTGTAGCGCCAAGCTGAAGCTCAAGATGTCAACACGACACGTGGTATGACGGGGCCGCTGGGGGCAGGGTCCGGCTGCTGCCCAGACTGTTGTGGCGTGTACTACTGGTGCCACGACCACCTTCGGGAGGACCGGGAGCAGCACCGGCAGTGGTGTGAGCTGTACAAGCTGTGCTCCTGCTGCAACCAGCAGGCCAAGAACAGGGAGGCCATCACACTGCCCACCGCCCTGGACCAGGAGTACCGCCCCCTGGCCCCCATCATGGAGGAGCACATGCTCTCCCTGGCCAGCAGGCTGCGGCCCGTGGCTGTCGCTGGGGCCTCAGAGAGCCTCACCTTCCCCCTCACAGCCCTCTACGTGCTGCAGCAGGTGTGGCCAGGCCTGGCCACGGCACCCGTCCTTACCCTGCATGTGGTGGGGGCGGAGGATGGCCGGGAGCCCCGTGTGGCCGCCCCCTGGGAGTACTTGATGCATCGCCTGCCAGTCCTGGCCCGCCTGCATGTGTTGCTGGTGGGGCCAGGGCTGGGTGGCCCACAGGGGTGCCACAGGGCCGCGCTGTGCCAGCAGTGCAGGGACAAGGACCGGCAGCTGGTGGTGGAGTGCCGTCGTGCCCTGTACCACAACCTGCCCCAGGCCACTGCGGCAGCCACCCCCCCGCCACCCTGCGCTTGGCCTTCAACTGTGGCTTCCACGAGTGGGAGGGGGACGAGGGGGACACCTGGCCAGACTCCTTAGCCCTCATGGCCGACGATGCTGCGCCCCTTGCCTTCACCTCCTTCAACCACTCAGAGGCACAGAGGGACCTGGCTTCCCTCAGGAGGGCCAAGCCAGAGGTGCAGGTGTCCCTGGCTCGCCCCAACCCCTACCGCAGCACCCGCCCGCTGCGGGACTGGACACGGGAGGATGGCGCCCACATGTACTACACCAACCAGTACCTCACTGTGCTGCAGGCCGGCCAGGCAGGGCAGCGGGCGGCACAGGACACAGGGGAGGAAGGAGAGCAGGAGGAGGCAAGAGAGGAAGGGAAGCAGGGTGAGGCAAGAGAAGGAGGACAGATGGGAGAGCAGCACACCCTGCCAGACACCACCTAGCACCACTCGTCCTGGTCCCTGCCTGCCACACACCCACAGTACAAACCTGTGTTCACTTCCCACACTCCACCAGTACAAACCACAACCTGGCAGGTGTGGCTCAACTCTCCACACCTGCACAACACAGATGCCCTTCAAAATACACACACTCTTCATCATCATCATCATCATCAAGTCACTCACCATCACACACAAACCAGAATCTCCTTGGGGCAGCACACCTCAGCATTCCACATCCAGCATCTTTCTACCTCTGCCACACTGCCACATCTCCACCAGTGTTCGTGTTCTCAGCTTCACCATGTCTTCTGTGTTTCTTCGGTGTTGTGTCTCATAATTTGCTAACAGTTTTAACTCCTGTGACAGCCTCTAGCCCCCAACAGCTCAGATTTCCAAGAGATCATAGCACAAGGCCAATATTCTGTAATGCTCTGCTCTCATTATGACTGTTTTCCAAGGCCACAGAGATTAGCCAGGTTCTCAAGAGTGTTTCACCTGTTAATAATGTAGAAATGTTAATCTGTCACTAGAACTGTAAAAACACCTTGAAAACATGTGTCACTTCAACTAGACCCTTTGGAAAGTAGTGGAGGTGCAGTGCTGAAGTGTTGCAGACTATGGCCCTAAAGACTGTGACAGGAGACAAGCACAGTAGTACATAAGAACATAAGAAATAAGGGAAGCTGCATGAAGCGACCGGGCTTACACGTGGCAGTCCCTGTATGAAATATACCTACCTATTTCCACCTATCATCCCCATCCATAATCCCGTCTGAGTAGTAGGGAATGATAGCAATGTTCAGGACTTATGAACTTCACTGTACAAAACCATTTCATTCCATAGCAGTTTGTTTACATGTACCAGCGTGCCTTAGGGACACGTCAGCTGTCTCAACACAGCACAAGGAGAAGTACAAAGGAAGAAATTGGTGTTTGAAAATTAATGAATGAGCGAATGAATGTAGTAACGAAGGGATGTACAAAGAGAAGAGAGGCGATGATTTTGTCATCTCGATGTACAAAGAAAGACGACTTGGTGTTTATAAATTGTGAAGATGAGGGTGGGAGAGGAGAATGCTTGACTGACTTTTAAGAATAGACACTTTGATAGTACAAAGAACAATGAAAAAAATAAAGAAAAAAATGTTTCACTCTGCATAACATTTTTGAGAGAGAGAGAGAGAGAGAGAGAGAGAGAGAGAGAGAGAGAGAGGTAAGGAAAGACACAGTTAATTTAATGCTTTAGTTGTCAGTTTAATTAGTGCACAAGGAAGGAAAAGCAGAGTTTGTAAGATTAGATAAACAAGTTGATTCAAGTAATTATTTGGCTTGTCTTACAGTTTACACAATTGATCATTCTTTTAATTTACTATTCTCATTAGGATTACTTTTTTGTTATGTTTAGGGAGCAGCAAGAGTCTGGAGGATGAGATAAACAACAAGGGATTCAAAGATTTACCTTGTCTTGTAATGTTACAGTTCAAGCCAGTCTGTATTTTGTCATTTTCAATTTGCTTTAATACTCTTCCTTCAACACCTGCCTTCTCCCTCCCCTGAGACACCCCACCCCTCTCTCTTCATAGCTCCCTTTCCTCTACACTTACAAGAGCTGTGTGACCACTGGTGTCCGGCTCACTCACCTCTCAACAGAAACTGTGCACAATTGCCGGAAAAACTGGAGTGTCAATGAAAAGATTAATTGTCGACAGTATGAAGAGAGGAAAAAGTGAAAAGAAAAAAGAAGGTGAGAATTAATTGTCAAAAGTTTAAAGAGAGGGAAAAGAAGAAATGAGAAAAAAAATATTAAAAGCACAAAAAAGGAAACGTGTAAATTGACGAAAAAAAAGGTTAATGAATATATTAACAGAAAAGAGAAGCGAAGGTAAATGAAAATAAAAAATGACATAATGAAAATATTGACACAAGGAAAGAGAGATAAATAAAAGGCAAGATAAACAGATCAAAAAAAGATAGTGAAAATATTGCCATAAAAGTGAAAAACAAAGGGTAAGATAAACAGATGAAAAAAAATGAGTGGTGCCAGAAAAGAAGAAAAAAAGACAAACAAATGAAGAAAAAGTAAGAAGTGGAATGATTAATTGCCGAGAATTTAAAGAGAGAAAGCAAGTTATAATAATAAATAATGTATAAGAAATATACATTAATGCATGAAAAAAATGAGAGAGAGAGAGAGAGAGAGAGAGAGAGAGAGAGAGAGAGAGAGAGAGAGAGAAAGAGAGACAGGAACTTTAGAATAGACTCTTTGATAGCAGTACAAAGACCAACCCAAAAAATAAATAAATAAAAAATAAAAAAATGTTTCACACTCCACATAACATTTTTGAGAGAGAGAGAGAGAATGTTGTACATCACTTGTATTAAGTATTTGTTGTACTGAGAAGGGAGCAATACTGTAGATTGCATCCCTGTTAGTTCAGTACCAATGAGACAACCTGCTACTGTGTGCCAGGGTGATGAAAATGCTGAACTTGTGTGTGTGTGTGTGTGTGTGTATGTGTGTGTCAGGGTTTTTATACTGTGAAATTAATTCACTATTTTTTTTTTTTGTGTACTTCTTTCCTTTTTTTTTTTTCATTTTTTTTTATGCATTTAACTTCCCAGTCTACTGTACTATATATATATATATATATATATATATATATATATATATATATATATATATATATATATATATATATATATATTTATTTATTTATTTATTTATTTATTTATTTATTTTATTTCGTTTATTTTTTCTTCCGTATAACGGAAGACTGTACAATGTAATGTGTTCTTGGCCAGTAAAGTAAAATAAAGAACTGAGGCCGATTGACTGATAACACTTGTATAGAGAGAAGAGAAGAAACAAGTGAATAAAGAAATATGAGATTGATAACATTAGTATGCACAGAAGAGAACAAAGGAATGAATAGAGAAATACGACAGACATTGATAACATGTCTTTTTGTATCCTGAGAATTCTGCCTGTGTCACCCTCGCCACAGTCCTTGTACCGCTGAAACACCTCCAGCAGGTGCAGCATGTAGAGGCACAATAGTACATGCAGCAGCGCCCAGCAGAGTGAAGGTGCACGGCAGGGGGCCCCAGGGCTCTGTGCTGGGTCCCCTGCTCTTCCCAACTGATACAAAAGACACGACGCGCATTACACCACCACGCCAGACGCCCGTGCTTGCCGAAGCACGGTTCCTGAGGCTGGGCGCCACGCAGAAGGCGGCGAGGTGCAGCGCCAGGGCCAGGCAGGACAGACTCAGCCCCACAGTGCTCACCCACCCCAGTGCTGCCGAGAACTTGCGTACAGACCCGTACACCAGCACGCCCCCCTCTGCGCCCTCGTACTCCCCAGCGTGGTACGTGCGTCCCTGTGCCGGCACTTGCAGGGACCCGTCCGTCTGCCTGATGAACTCTGCCTCAGGCGGCAGCACCCCGGGGCAGTCACCGAGCCCCTCGCCGGCGGCATCACCGCGTGTCGGCGCCGCCTGCAGAGTCTTTGTCCTGGCAGCTGTGCCTGGCCCCGTGGTGGTGCCTGTCCTGGCAGCTGTGCCTGGCCCCGTGGTGGTGCCTGTCCCGGCAGCTGTGCCTAGCCCCGTGGTGGTGCCTGTCCTGGCAGCTGTGCCTGGCCACGTGGTGGTGCCTGTCCCGGCAGCTGTGCCTGGCCCCGTGGTGGTGCCTGTCCTGGCAGCTGTGCCTGGCCACGTGGTGGTGCCTGTCCCGGCAGCTGTGCCTGGCCCCGTGGTGGTGCTTGTCCCGGCTGCTGTGAAGAAAGATCCCAACTTTCCTGTCCTTGGCGGGCTCCTCGCATGGTGCACAGCAGAGGGTGCAGAGATGGGCAGAGACGCTGCAGAACAAAAGATTTTCCTGTGCTTGCCAGACTCTGTCCCGCACATTTCCCTCCACACTGGCCAGTGAATCCGACAAAGTTACTGCCGCTGTGATCTGAGGAGTCTAGCAGCATCATGAACACTCACCCCGAGTCCTGGAATCGTCGGGACAATCCACACACACTCGTACTGTTCATAGCCATTGCAGGAGGCACACACAATGTTGGTTCCTGAATGCGTGGCTACCCTGGTACACCGTGGCTACGTAAGGCTGACAAAAGACACGCTGGTGTTCCTGCGCCTCAGGGCCACAAGTCGCCACTAACTCAGGATCACACTCTCTTGTGTAGTTCTTCACATCTCCGGGAGGTACAGAGGTCAGGGAACAAGGCCTGAAGGACGAGGGACCATGGCTAGGCTTCAAAATGCCTCATCTTCCCTCACCAGAGTCAGAATCCCCGAACACAATACTGTAGTCTTCGTCATCTGGGGCGCTGATACTTGAGGGGCCAATCTGCACACTCAAGACGAGCGAGCCACACGCGTAGGTGGGCCAGGTCCTCGCCGCTACAGATGGCACAGTGGTGGTCGATGTAGGTGTGGGCCGTGGTGGTGCTGGTGACGGGGAACAGGCTGCCACTACCGCCAGGGGTCTTGTTTCCCTTCAGGCACAGCGCCAGCACCTCCTCATCGCCCCAGTCCTCCGAACACTTGGTCTTCGCGTACGCGGGCGTGGGTCCAGCAACACAAGTATGCGAGGCAAAGTTCTTCATTTGCTGCGCCTCGTCGTAGTGGTGTGAGTCACGGCAGCAGTCCCCATACTCCCTGCAGGAGGCGTCGCAGCGGCACCCTCTGTCTGAGAGCCAAGGCACGGCGCAGGAGTGGCGGACGGCACAGTACGGTGCCGCGGGGCCCTGCGTGTTGATGGCAGCGCCCTGCGTGCTGACAGTGGCACCCTGTGGCACAGTGACACATCTTCCTTTACGAAACTTATCATCCGGGCGTGGACAAATGACCTTTCTGCAGAGATCAGACTCCAGCTCCAGCACTTCCTCGGGGCCACACCGCTGGAGGCTGACCGAGAAAAGCAAAGTGGCGGTGTTGAATGGTGTGGAGGACGTGGAGTCCCATGACCTGCGTGCACAACACGAATGGGTTCTGCAATGGCAGTGTGGCAGGGAAGGGATGCTGAGACAGCCACATCAGGCGAGATGGCGTTCCACGTTCCGTCACTGAAGTACACGATGTGGTGGTCCACACTGTCGAAGTAGACGCCGTCGTAGTGGTCTGGTCTGTACAGCGGGCGCCTTGCGTCCTCACAGACCAAGGAGAACAGCCAGGGATCTAGCCGGGTGGGGTCTTCACCGTTACAGATGGCGCAGTAAGCGTTGACATAGGTGCGGTTAGTAAAGGGGTTGGTGTAAGGGACTCCCATAAAGGCGTCAGGAATGGTCGTGCCTCTGAAACACTGCGCCTGCACCTTGTAATCCTGCCAGGCCGCCCCACACGAGGCAATCATGAGCGCCAGTGATTCATGCGTGCCTTGCCGTGATGTACACTGCACACACACGCGTTCTTCAAGGGGCGTGCTGGTGCTGCTGTGCCTGGCGCCGTCATATCCGGTGTTGTCATGATGCGAGGGGCACAGGAAGGGGGGACGAGGGGGAGGGAAGTTTGCCCCGAGAGCCAGCACTGCCAGCACCAGCACCACCACACTTCCTGCCCACATCACTGCTGGCGTGGGCTGGCAGCGGTGCAGTCCCTGCGCCACAGGCTGTCAAACAACAGCAACACTGCAACACAAGAGTCGGTGCAGGAAGCCATCAGGCGCACAAGTGGCAGTCCCTGTACAGAACATGGCTGCAGTGTTCACTTATTCACTTTTCATTACTTAACTTTAATAATTTTACTTAACTTCCCAAAATCCACTTTTTTTTTTTTTTCTCGCTCTCGCCAATCCATTACCTCTGGAAAAAAAAAACAAAAAAAAAAACACTGACCTGGAGCCTTTGGAAAGTAGTGGAGGTGCCCCACAGAGGTGTTGCAGAATGTGGCCCCGCCAGAAGAACAGCTCCACACACTGAAGTTCTCACTGTGTCTCCCAGCAAGGTGGCATCAGACCCTTATCTCCCCTCATCCTCTCTATTTCCTGTGTCTGTATAATGTCATCTTGGTTGTCCCTAACTCCTCTGCTACTGTTTACCTCTTTACTTCATCACTCACAGCTGTCTTCAAGTGGTACAGGGGACACAGCAAGGGTGACTAAGAGGGGGTCTGGTGGAGGTCTTCAAGTGGTACAGGGGACACAGCAAGGGTGACTAAGAGGGGGTCTGGTGGAGGTCTTCAAGTGGTACAGGGGACACAGCAAGGGTGACTAAGAGGGGGTCTGGTGGAGGTCTTCAAGTGGTACAGGGGACACAACAAGGGTGACTAAAAGGGGGTCTGGTGGAGGTCTTCAAGTGGTACAGGGGACACAGCAAGGGTGACTAAGAGGGGGTCTGGTGGAGGTCTTCAAGTGGTACAGGGGACACAGCAAGGGTGATTAAGAGGGGGTTTGGTGGAGGTCTTCAAGTGGTACAGGGGACACAGCAAGGGTGACTAAAAGGGGGTCTGGTGGTCTTCAAGTGGTACAGGGGACACAGCAAGGGTGACTAAGAGGGGGTCTGGTGGAGGTCTTCAAGTGGTACAGGGGACACAGCAAGGGTGACTAAGAGGGGGTCTGGTGGAGGTCTTCAAGTGGTACAGGGGACACAGTAAGGGTGACTAAGAGGGGGTCTGGTGGAGGTCTTCAAGTGGTACAGGGGACACGGCAAGGGTGACTATGAGGGGGTCTGGTGGAGGTCTTCAAGTGGTACAGGGGACACAGCAAGGGTGACTAAGAGGGGGTCTGGTGGAGGTCTTCAAGTGGTACAAGGGACACAGCAAGGGTGACTAAGAGGGGGTCTGGTGGAGGTCTTCAAGTGGTACAGGGGACACAGCAAGGGTGACTAAGAGAGGGTCTGGTGGAGGTCTTCAAGTGGTACAGGGGACACAGCAAGGGTGACTAAGAGGGGGTCTGGTGGAGGTCTTCAAGTGGTACAGGGGACACAGCAAGGGTGACTAAGAGAGGGTCTGGTGGAGGTCTTCAAGTGGTACAGGGGACACAGCAAGGGTGACTAAGAGCGGGTTAGATGGCCAGATTGTTATTATTATCATCAATATTTCAAGTTTATAATAATTCTTACAGGCAAAAATAACAAATAAGAAATCTGTATACATCTTTATTATTCATTTGGTGGTACACTATAATAATAATAATAATAATAATAATAATAATAATAATAATAATAATAATAATAATAATAATAATAATAATAATAATAATAGTGAAATAATAATAATAATAATAATAATAATAATAATAATAATAATAATAATAATGATAATAATAATAATAACAATAATAATAATAATAATAATAATAATAATAATAATAATGATCATTTGCCTCCATACAAAAACAAAAGTGGTTCTCGGTCTCAATTTCTTCCAAAATAATATTATACACTGATATTAAACACTTTCAACATATTACAGTATTCATTAACAATACATGCAATCAACTTGGCACTATGACAATCAGTTTTTACCACAAAATTAAAGTATTTACCTCGGTCACCATCCTGCCCCTCTTTGAGCGCGACTTGGCCGTGAGTGACGTCCGCAAGCAACCAGCGGATTAACCTCACTCTACTAACAAGTGAGCATCGGCTTTGGTGCTTCATGTAGCACTGAGTACTGATAATTACACACACCACACGTCTTCTTGCAAATAGAAAACTGCTCAACATTTCATTCGTGATTACCGAGGAACAATGGCGTGAGGCGCATACGCTTTACCTACAGTAACAAATAACGTGTGAGAAATGTGAAGTAATGCTGGACATAACAATGTGAATCACGAACAAGCAAACAGAGAGAGAGAGAGAGAGAGAGAGAGAGAGAGAGAGAGAGAGAGAGAGAGAGAGAGAGTTTCACAGGGGAGTGTTTTTGATTGATGGTGTCTCTTCCTCTGTTTTGATGAAAAAGTTTAATTAAATTTTGCATTGTTCTTTTTTTAAGTTTTTAAGTTGATATACTTTTGCTTTGATTTAGTTTATTGCTCAACTTAGTTTTGACTTGGTTGTTATTAATGTAATACAAAAAAAAATAAAAATAAAAAATAAAAAATAAAAAGATTATCTGGCAGCAGTCATTGTTACCGCCAAATAGTTCTGGCCTTGCTTTGCTTGGCAACATTTTCCGGAGGCCAACAAGGCACTGGAGAGACTCCTTGGTGACCACGCTGACTTTTATTGAAGTTATCTTCTAAATAACAATGAAGGTTTTCACATTATTTTTCTCTCTTCTGATTGACAAATAATTTGTAAAGTTATTTGTGTTACCTTGGAGTGTTGGGACCTCCTGTACAGGCAACAATGGTAACTAACCACTTCATAATAACAAAACTTAAATGACTGTGTTATAACAATTAATTAGTGTGTCTGGGCTTTACCTTAATTGTTGGTGGTTAACATCCTTGCTGTGTGTGTGTGTGTGTGTGTGTGTGTGTGTGTGTGTGTGTGTCACTGGTGTTTGTCTTCTGCCTTATCAAGTAATTTATCTTAGTTTGGTTACATTCTAATTGTGTGCATGTTACATTCACTGTGTGTGTGTGTGTGTGTGTGTGTGTGTGTGTGTGTGTGTGTGTGTGTGTGTGTGTGTGTGTGTGTGTGTGTGTGTGTGTGTGTGTGTGTGTGTGTGTGTGTGTGTGTGTGTGTGTGTGTGTGTGTGTGTGTGTGTGTTTTGCTGTTAAAATCATTCTTTTTTTTTTTTTTCCAATACTTTTTTTTTGTTCAGCAGTTTTGTTTTCCTTTTTTTATTTTCTTTCTAGTTGTCACTTCCCCTTTTCTTCATGTATTTTGCTTCCCAGGCTACTGAAGTTTTTTTTATTTATTTATTTATTTTTTGCTAGAGTGTGTTGGCATTACAGCAGCAAGACTGTACAGTGTAATGTGTTCTTGGCCAGCAAAGTGAAGAAGTGAGTAGAGAAATATGACAGACATTGATAACATGTCTTTTTGTATCCTGAGAATTCTGCCTGTGTCACCCTCGCCACAGTCCTTGTACCACTGAAACACCTCCAGCAGGTGCAGCATGTAGAGGCACAATAGTACATGCAGCAGCGTCCAGCAGAGTGAAGGTGCACGGTAGGGTGCCGCAGGGCCCTGTGCTGGGTCCCCTGCTCTTCCTAACTGATACAAAAGACACGACGCGCATTCTTACACCACCACGCCAGACGCCCGTGCTTGCCGAAGACTGCCACGGCCGTGCCCCAGCGTCTGCACGACGGCTCAGGCACACCCAGTGCACGCAAGACAGGCTGGCAGGGTGGTGAGGGACGCGGCTGCTCAGATAAAGTGAAGCAAGTGTTGGGGGCGGTGCTTGTGGCCACCACGACTGTGCACCAAACACCAAACACAGGGAACTCACACACCACCACTCAAAACGGAAAAGAACTTGGCGTTATGTTAGACACACACATTTATTGAAGGTCACACCTGCACTGCCAACAAAACAACTGCTGGAGCTGTTACTCCCTCACACCACCACCACCGCCACCACCACAGGCATGGGTGTGGCCCCACACATCCACACACAACACACCACCTCAGAAGTGGACCCTCATGTGGCTGGCAATATCACCCTTTGTCTTGAAACACTTGTCACAAACATCACACTTGAACTCCCTCAAGCCAGTGTGTCTGAAGGTGTGTTTATTGAGACGAGAAATGGTAGGAAATCTTTTGCCACACTCATCACACTCATAATTTCTAACACCACTGTGTGTCAGGGTGTGTGTGGTGAGGGAACCCTTTTTGGTAAACTTCCTCCCACACTCATTGCACTCATAATTTCTAGCACCACTGTGTGTCAGGGTGTGTGAGGTGAGGCAAGACTTGTGGGTAAATTTCTTCCCACACTCACCACACTCATAATTTCTAACACCACTGTGTGTCAGGATGTGTGTGGTGAGGTGAGACTTTCTGGTAAACTTCCTGCCACACTCATCACACTCATAATTTCTAACACCACTGTGTGTCAGGATGTGTTTGGGGAGGTGAGACTTTCTGGTAAACTTCCTGCCACACTCATCACACTCATAATTTCTAACACCACTGTGTGTCAGGATGTGTCTGCTGAGGGTTGACTTTCTGGTAAACTTCCTGCCACACTCATCACACTCATAATTTCTAACACCACTGTGTGTCAGGATGTGTTTGGTGAGGTCAGATTTTGTAATAAATTTCCTGCCACACTCACCACACTCATAATTTCTAATACCACGGTGTATCACGGTGTGTTTGGTGAGGTTAGATTTTGCAATAAATTTCCTGCCACACTCACCACACTCATAATTTCTAACACCACTGTGTGTCAGGGTGTGTGTGGTGAGGGAGAACTTCCGGGTAAATTTCTTCCCACACTCATCACACTCATAATTTCTAACACCACTGTGTGTCAGGATGTGTCTTCTGAGGGTTGACTTTCTGGTAAACTTCCTGCCACACTCACCACACTCATAATTTCTAACACCACTGTGTGTCAGGGTGTGTGTGGTGAGGCTAGATTTTTGGATAAATTTCCTGCCACACTTACCACACTCATAATTTCTAACACCACTGTGTGTCAGGGTGTGTGTGGTGAGGTAACACTTTTGGGTAAATTTCCTGCCACACTCACCACACTCATAATTTCTAACACCACTGTGTGTCAGGGTGTGGTAGTCAAGGCCACGTCTGGATACAAAAGTTTTGTCACACTGCTGGCACTCAAACTTGCTCTCTCCTCTGTGGACAGAGCTGCCTGCCTCCAGGTGATTCTTGCCACCATGCCTGCGCCTCCCCACACCTGAGGCTGGCTGCTGCTGCTGCTGCTGCTGCTGGCCACTCATGCTGCTGCCCGGCCTCACGGCCTCCACCACAGCACCACTCCCACCAGCACACGCCATGGACACAACAAGATTGGTTGGTGGCGAGCAGGGCGTGCAGCCTGGACTCTGCCTGGTACCTGGAACAACAGCGACAGTCAGCACACACTGGGCCAAGGGCTGCTTAACACACTGCCCCAGCCTGCAACACAGCCTGCTTCCTGCTCCTTCCTTGCAACACTAGGCTACACACTGCCCCTGCCTGCAACACACCCTGCTTCCTGCCCCTTCCTTGTAACACTAGGCTACACACTGCCCCAGCCTGCAACACACACCCTGCTTCCTGCCCCTTCCTAGCAACACTAGGCTACACACTGCTCCTGCCTGCAACACACCCTGCTTCCTGCCCCTTCCTTGCAACACTAGGCTACACACTGCCCCTGCCTGCAACACACACCCTGCTTCCTGCCCCTTCCTTGCAACACTAGGCAACACACTGCCCCTGCCTGCAACACACACCCTGCTTCCTGCCCCTTCCTTGCAACACTAGGCTACACACTGCCCCTGCCTGCAACACACACCCTGCTTCCTGCCCCTTCCTTGCAACACTAGGCCAGGCCTGCACTCCCTCCAGCCTCCTGGCTCCCTGACCACTGTCCCTCACAAATTAAGTGCCACTCCTATGGGGCAGTGGCCCCCATTAGGTTAGGTTAGGTATGTTAACACCTGAGAGTGTCGTGGTGGGTTAGGTTAGGTTAAGGTTAGGTTAGTAACCTAACCTAACCTTAACCTAACCTAACCGGAGGGGCTGCGCCCCGCCCTGGACCCCCCCTAAGGTTACTAATCTAACCTAACTTATATCCTTGAGATCATTGTGGACTTAGTTTGTGGAGGCGGCGCGCTATTAATTTAATTACTACGGCCTTACAAAAGCCTTCCCCACATTGAAAACATCACAGACATGTTCTATAGTAAGTACTCTATCACGTTGCAATGTGTTTTTAATGAATAGAGAGGAGGTCCAACCCTGCAGTGTTACCATAATAATAATAATAATAATAATAATATAAAAGAAGAATATGTAAATGCACTCAAGAAGTATTATGAGAATAAATCAATTAATATAGATAATAATGAATGAACAATAGCATATCAGTCAAGACAACACGTGGATGCAGCATTCACGATAAACACTGATGATATTGTTGCGCCCACCCTTCACTCCGGGCGGGCGTGTTATCCACAAGGGCACGGGTCGAGAAACAACACCAGCGGGGCCTCAAATAAGTCACACTGAACGCCAGGACAAGGCACACACACACACACACACGAGGCCGGGGCACAGGGGAAAACACGGGCACTATTTCCTAGGTTTATTGACAAATCCTCCGCAAGTACACTGCTTTACAAGTTCACAGGGGCACCACAAGTCTCCCAGGGCACGACAGGCACTCAACAAGACACTCAACAGGCAGGGAAACACTTCCAAACAGACAGGCACACGCTGGCTTCCTCTCGGGCCAAGCGTCTCCTTTCTTTCAGTCTCTCTCTTCCCGCCACTCCCAGTGCTGCCACCTGCAACAGTTCAGCCACCCGCACCCATACCCCTGCTGTAACACTATAAAACCAATGGAAGATTGTAAAATTGAGTTAGAATACCAGATAAAAAAGACAAAGACTGAAAAAGCAGCAGGACCCAATGAAATTAAGACGAAACTCCTTATTGCTATGACACACAACGATAAATGAGGCGCGCGGTACAACAACGACGTACGTACAACAACGACGTAACCGTGTTTTTCCCTGCTCCGTGTGGTAGAAGGGTGTAAAAGTCTCGTGGTGATGTCGGCCAAGTCATATTCGACCATCTAAGCACCTGTACTAAGGCTCAAAGTCGAGCGTAGTGCGGAGAAAATTTCTCTGGACTAACATCTCGAAAGCGGTACAACAACGACGCAACCTACTCCTCCCAGCCTCACGTGCGTATGGCCAATCAGCGGCGCGGTTGCAGCCGCCCGGCGCGGGCGAGCCAATCACAGCACCGCTGCCATGTTTACCGGCGCCGTTGCCATGGTGACAACACACTCACCATGTGCTCATCCACTCTGCCCTTTAACACGCCCGAGCACAGACGCACGCTACCTTTCTCGTGACTCTTTACGCAACTATGGCTACTAGAGTGCAGACGAAAGTGTCACAGCATCTTGCTGTGGCCACCAGCCTTACGTAAGTTTTTTAAATCCCCAGTCAACCCGACTTAGTGGGTTGAAGGGGGATTTAAAGGGTTGGTAAATCCGCTAAGGGCATTGCCAGGATCAAACAGACGTATCCTGGTAATCAACTTAACCGTCTCAAGCCAGTGTAAAGGATGAGAGCCAACTATATTCATTGAATACAAAAAAAAAAAAAAAAAAAAAAAATTCGTTTCTTCATAATGTTCTTGACATAGCGGCTTTCCATTAATACTTACCAGAATGCATGCACAAACATAAAATTATCAGCATTACACACTGTTAGTCATAGCAGGACGTCAAAGTTATGGTAGGAGTAATAATGTGCCGGTAATGAGTAAGTTTTATTTTTTACGCTCGGAAAAAAAATTCATAAAAAATTTATTTATGTACCAATCTTCATGAAACTTTCACCTAATACTATGTGTAATAGGCTCTAACACATTATTAACAAATGAAAATATCGGGAAAAAAAATTATTACCTACGGTATACGCGTTAATTAACGCGTAAGTCATCCACCCAAAATCGTCGCCTATCACTTCGAAACCTACATCCCCAAACAAAACTACCCAAGACCTTTCAAATGATGTATAATACTTACTTTTTTAAGGGTATCCTATTGTGCGCAATCAGTGTTTAACTTTGAGCGCGTTTTTCTCGAAACTTCCATTTCTCGGTTACGTCGTTGTTGCGCCGCGCGCCTCAAATGTAAAACAACTCTCGTACAAGCATTAAATGATGTCAGTGATGCAGCAATAATCCCGGATACATGGAAAACATGAAATACTAAATTACTGGAGAAAAACGCAAAACCAGCAATAAAAGCTGCGAGTCCAATAGCCCTTACAGACACCACAGATAAATTATTAATAGGAATCATAAAAAAAAATAATAATAATAAATAAAAATGAATAAATAAAATGCAGACATCTACAATAAAACGATATATTAATGGAAGAACAAAATACATATACGGAAAACAGAAGAGCAGCAGACAATTTATTTATACTAAATTACTGTATACAGATCACTTATATTAATATCAGTAGACTTTGCAAAGGCATTCGACAGGTATAAGCAGAGAAATGCTAAAATATAAGATACACCCAAAGTTAATTGACCTGATCGCTAAAGTATATACAGAGGACAACACCAAAATATTCCTTGATGATAAAGAAATGTGTAGTATTGAAATAACGAATGGTATACAAGGATGCAATGGGTCAACTGTTATATTTCTTATGGTGGCATATCCTATCATTGAAAAACTTAACCAATCCAATGCTTAATTCAGGAATGATGTGTGTGTGTGTGTGTGCGTGTGTGTGTGTGTCTGTGCGCCCTGGCCTCAGTATTTTTGGGTGATGATGGAATGCTTCTTGTAATTAATAAGGTGAGGCTAAACAAAATATAAAGTTAGTAATAAAAGGACCATTAAGTGGGCCTTCTTTCATTAATGTTTAGTGCCCTTTGCCAGTGGAAGGATGACTGAAGCAGTGAAGGAGTCCCTGGAGACAATGTGCATGGCGTGCCAGCTGTAGCAATGGAAGGAGTATTGAGGCAGTGAAGGAGTCCCTGGAGACAATGTGCATGGCGTGCCAGCTGTAGCAATGGAAGGAGTATTGAGGCAGTGAAGGAGCCCCTGGAGACAATGTGCATGGCGTGCCAGCTGTAGCAATGGAAGGAGTATTGAGGCAGTGAAGGAGTCCCTGGAGACAATGTGCATGGCGTGCCAGCTGTACCAATGGAAGGATTTCAACTGGGAAGAAATTGCAAAATATATATATATATATATATATATATATATATATATATATATATATATATATATATATATATATATATATATATATATATATATATATATATATATATATATATATATATACATATATACTCGTATATATATATATATAGTGATAGGACAAGATAAAGATATGAGATTGTGATCGGAGGAGCCCAACGGAGAAGAAAGGGTGACAGCATAAGCAGAAGGATTAGAGGTCAGGAAAAGGTCAAGAATGTTGGGCGTATCTCCAAGACGGTCAGGAATACGAGTAGGGTGTTGCACCAATTGCTCTAGGTCATGGAGGATAGCAAAGTTGTAGGCTAGTTCACCAGGATGGTCAGTGAAGGGAGAGGAAAGTCAAAGCTGGTGGTGAACATTGAAGTCTCCAAGAATGGAGATCTCTGCAAAAGGGAAGAGGGTCAGAATGTGCTCCATTTTGGAGTCAAAGAATTTCTTATAGTTAGAGGAGTTAGGTGAGAGGTATACAGCACAGATAAATTTAGTATGAGAGTGACTCTGTAGTCGTAGCCAGATGGTGGAAAACTCGGAAGATTCAAGAGCGTGGGCACGAGAGCAGGTTAAGTCATTGCGCACATAAACGCAGCATCCAGCTTTGGATCGAAAATGAGGATAGAGAAAGTAGGAGGGAACAGAAAAGGGGCTACTCTCAGTTGCCTCAGACATCTGAGTTTCAGTGAGGAAAAGAAGATGAGGTTTAGAAGAGGAGAGGTGGTGTTCTACAGATTGAAAATTAGATCTTAGACCGCGAATGTTGCAGAAGTTAATGAAGAAAAAGTTGAGGGGGGTGTCAAGACACTTAGGGTCGTCGACGGAAAGGTAGTCCGACCTGGGGACATTTATGGTCCCCTCCCCAGATGAGGACTCCGAGGCTGGTGTAGGAGTCGCCATGATTTTAAAATTTTTGAGTGAAGGGTGTGTGTGTTATTAGGTGCTTGTAGTTTTGTGTGGAGGAAGAGAGTTGTCTTTAGAGGGCAGGCTGTGACCGCCCCCTTGTGTTGTGAGACACAAAGGGAAACGTTCAGTGAGGTCACAGCTGGGTTTAATGATAAGTTCACAGCACCCCCTGAACAGTGCTTTAGACCTCACTGGGAGTAATTATCGTTTCGGCAGGTGTCTACTGCGAATTGACCTGTGGGTGAGACGTCGCAGTGAGGCTGGTAGATACCTATCAGCGCCAGCATTTTTAATTGTCTCCGATTTCCTGGGGCAAAGGGGTGTCTTAGCTAAATTTGAAATCGATGTGCAGGAAAAGTACTGCATGAATTGCTGCACAAGTGTATCTAAAATTAAAAACATAACCCTTAATTTTAATATTCATACTTACTGGTGTATGATAAGGCTTTGTTAATTGAATTATAAGATAAAACTAAAAATAGGTAATGATTTTTTTTAAGTAAGTATGAACAGTAAAAATAAAAGGATGTTGATTTCGGCTTGTGCATTTTATCTGGGAATGTTGAAAAATATCAGATATCACTGACACGTCCTGTATATGAAAGTAATCAGTGAAATAAAAAAAAGAACAGCACCGCTGGCGGACGTACGACGTACTCATCTTGATCATGATTCTTCAGTTAAAGAAAGCGCCGCGTGCCGTTAGAAAGGAGTGTAAAGTGTAAACAATAGCCTCTCAGTTCTGCCGATACAAAGGCCTTTACTTTGCTTTACTATATCCAGAATAGGGTATAGCTCGTTCTTTCTGGAATTTTCTTAATTCCGCTGTAGTCCATGATTGTGGCGGTGATGTGTCCATTGTGCAGGGTAGTCGAGTAAGCGTGGTCCTGTGTTTTGGTTTGCTCGCTGCCCAAGTACCCGAGGATAGTGATCGTACCGCAAAAATAAAGTCTCTGATACAAAATTATATTTTATTTACATTAAATGGATTTGCCTGTTGTTTAGTACATGAAAATGCAAGTATATATTAGTATACTTCCATTGAGGTCAGTAGAAAATTACAGATTGCCTGCCTTGATACACTTATAGGCTCTTTTAAGAATATCATCTGAAATTATGAATAGAGGCTCAAACAATGTCATGTGCTGTCAGTTATCACGAAATTAATTGACTTAAAATTCAGATGCATTACTGTGCAACGATACACCTTTGTAAGCTTGTAAAACCTTGCCCCAAAAAGTATTTATTTTCCGGCGAGAATAAAAAATTCTGGCGCTATCTGGTATCAAAACGCTCACTGCAGTTGAAGCCTTGAGAGGTGACATGGGATGGAGCACCTTCAGAGAAAGACTGACAAAAGCCACACTTAGGTACAAGATTAGGCTTGAGAGAATGGATGATGCAAGAATAGCAAGGAAGGTGTACCTGTGGAATGAAAGTGGAAGCAAATGGAGGAAGAGATGCATGAGAATGACAGACAGGAATGGATTGCAAGTTGTGTGGGCGATAAGAATGGCTGGTAGGAATCAAAATGAGCGTGAATGGGTGGTAACAAGAGGAGGCAGAGTGGGAGCCGAATGGGATGTGAGAAAATGGAAGAATGAGACAAAGAAGTGAAATGTGTGGGATTGAATGAATGGAAGAATGAGATGGAAAGAAAGAAGACCCTGGAATGGTACAAGGAGAAAGAGGCCCGGAGGTATGAAAGGTGGTATGATGGAAGCCTGGGCGGTGATCTTCTCTTCCGAGCGAGGGCACAGTGTATGGATGTGAATGCAAGGAGTTACAGGTGGACTGAGTCCCGCAGCAAAGTGTGCCAGATGTGTGACATGGGAGAGGATGAGACGGTGGAACATGTGGTGCTGGAGTGTGTGCAGTATGCCAGAGACAGGAATGAGATGATGCAAGTGATACTGACTGAGTTAGGGCATGATAGGAATGAAAGAGTGGAGAAGACGGGAAAAGAGTGGATGGTGTTGTTGCTGGGACTGTGTAGAGAGGCGAATGAAAGGATGATTGAGGCGGTGAAAGAGTTTCTGGAGAGAATGTGGCGTGTCAGGTGTATGAACAATTAGGATAGAGGATGCTGTTCGTTTATCTTTTTTTTTTTTTTTTTTTCTCCTTCTACAGGAGTTGCCGATCCAAAGACCTGGCTCAGGAGTGATCCTGTGCCACGTGTACCATCAAGATCAAGATCAAGATGCGACGTCTCTGTGGGCGAATTGACTTGTTGGCGAATTGATATGTGGGCGAAATGACTGTAATTCTATATATATATATATATATATATATATATATATATATATATATATATATATATATATATATATATATATATATATATATATATATATATATATATATATATATATATATATATATATATATATAAAACCTAAATTCTGCTGTATTTGGAAAGTGGCAGTTTTGCATAATATTTGGAATAATTACATATGTACGACAATTTTACCAGAAGTACAAAAATTTCAACCTGTGTTTTACGATAATATGGCCAAAACAATCTGGCAGTTCTGAACTCTACGAGCCTAACAGAATCTCATGGCGTCCTGAAGGAAGATTTGAAGTTGTATGTGTAAACATTGACCAAAAAACACCAAAATTCACATGAACGCGGCGCCCACACCAAAATTACTAGAAGTGAGGAAAAGGAAGTCAAGGTGAGTGTGTCTGGCCAAAAATTGCCTTAAAATGGCAAGAATGGACGCTGTTACCACCACAAGGAACAGAAGGGGAGGGAGCGGTGTGTTTAGGGAGAACTTCCGGGACGGGACAACAAACTTTTCTTATTTCCCCACGGAGGGAGGAAGTTGCGGAAAGAGGAAAAGACGGGAGATGTTTGGACTCACTCACCTGCTTGACTCACCTGGATGGCTACCCTTTCTTGACATATGAATAGACAGGTAGAGGTTATTTCAGATGAATGTAAGGGCAGCGCGGATCTGCAGGTGCGCCAAACCTTACGGTATTTTACTGTTTCCCCAGTATTAACGTGGCTTTCCTTACCCTTCTTATCAGAGAAGGGCACTGGTCTACCCTGGTGAGGGGGTGTTCGTTCGTGCGTGTGTATGTCACATCTGTTGGCAAGCGTGAAATTGTTCACGGTGATTGGTTCCTTTGTTTGAGAATGCAGCTGCTGGCCAATTAAAACATGAAGGATTAATTTAGCCAATGACAGCGCTTTACTTCATCCTGAGGAGGGAGAAGCGCTCAATTTGAAATATTTGAGTTAGTGCGAGGAAGAAGTCTGTCTGTTGCTGCCATTATTTCCAGCGCACCGCCACATTTTGTGAAGAGAAACAAGGTGACCACTTCTAATTCATTTCTCTGCCTTGCCAGTTAGGTTAGGTGACTTTAGTTAGTTAGTTTAGTTTGGTTAGTGTGGTTAGGTTTGGTTAAGTTACGTTTGGTTAGGTTAGGTTAGGTAGTTTAGTTAGGTTAAATTAGTTTGGTTAGGTTTTATTTGGCTTAATTTAGTCAGGTTGGGTTATTTAGGTTAAGTTAAGTTAGGTTTGGTTAAGTTAGTTTGGTTAGGTTAAGTTAGTCTTGGTTAGGTTTGGTTAGGTTAGGTTTGGTTAGGTTAGGTTAGCTATTTTAATTAGGTTAAGTTAGCTAGTTTGGTTAGGCCTGTAAGGTGGAGGTTGAGCGGAATGATGTCGCTTTTCTCCGGAGTGGTGAATCTGCTCCACCCGGATCCTCGTTGCTGGATCCACTTGTTGCGGTGGATTGTTACCCTCTAATTTAATTCATTCCCATCACCACTAACCTTGCTGTTGGAATGACAGTTCCCACAAACACTCACTTTAAATTCAAATTATGTTGAAAGGCCGGGGATAAATGTGACTTTCTCTCTCTCTCTCTCTCTCTCTCTCTCTCTCTCTCTCTCTCTCTCTCTCTCTCTCTCTCTCTCTCTCTCTCTCTCTCTCTCTCTCTCTCTCTCTCTCTCTCTCTCTCTCCACCTCAGTTAAATTGTCTGTGTGCATGATTTGGTTAGCCTTAGATGTTAATGAGTTAGGTATTCTGTACACAGCATTAATACTGTGATAACATTTTGAACAGTAAGTATTCTGTACACAGCATTAATACTGTGATAACATTTTGAACAGTAAGTATTTTGTACACAGCATTAATACTCTGATAACATTTTGAACAAGTATACTGGGGAAAAACTGTGTTTGTGTCCTTGATGACCCAGTGAAGTGTGGGTGGGTGACCCAACTTTGGGCTGTGACCCAAGGGTTAAGAACCATTGATCCAAGGTGATGCACTCTTCCAGGCACTTGCTGTGAGAGAGAGGGGAGACCTGTGCACCGCTGTGCTGCACTGTGCTTGGATGTCCCTGGTTCACTCCTGAGGCTGTACCATTCTTGCCCCTATTGTGAGTATGTCTCTGTGTGTGTGTGTGTGTGTGTGTGTGTGTGTGTGTGTGTGTGTATAGTTGATAATTACTGAAGGGTTTGTGACTTGACCCGTCCCACAAGTGACAAAGACGGCATCACGTTGGTCAGTGCTTGCAGAAATGGCTCTTTCTGAGACGTGGGTACAGTTTGTAATGGCTGCCACTCTTCCCTGCTCCACAGACCAGGCCAGCATCCAGGCCGCCGCCCTGCCTGGCACTGACGGCTGTCTGGCCTCCCCGAGGGTCCCTGCAGGACTGGACGCGGCGTGTGCTGGCGGGAGTGGTGCTGCGGTGGAGGTCGTGAGGCCGGGCAGCAGCATGAGCGGCCGGCAGCGGCAGCAACAGCAGCAGCAGCAGCAGCAGCAGCCAGCCTCAGGTGTGGGGAGGCACAGGTGTGGTGGCAAGAATCACCTGGAGGCAGGCAGCTCTGTCCACAGAGGAGAGAGCAAGTTTGAGTGCCAGCAGTGTGACAAAACTTTTGTATCCAGACAAGGCCTTAAGTACCACACCCTGACACACAGTGGTGTTAGAAATTATGAGTGTGATGAGTGTGGGAAGAAATTTACCCACAAGTCTCACCTCACCACACACACCCTGACACACAGTGGTGTTAGAAATTATGAGTGTGATGAGTGTGGGAAGAAATTTACCCACAAGTCTCACCTCACCACACACACCCTGACACACAGTGGTGTTAGAAATTATGAGTGTGATGAGTGTGGGAAGAAATTTACCCAAAAGTCTAACCTCACCACACACACCCTGACACACAGTGGCGGACACACAGTGGTGTTAGAAATTATGAGTGTGATGAGTGTGGGAAAAGATTTCCTACCATTTCTCGTCTCAATGAACACGCCTTCAGACACACTGGGGTGAGGGAGTTCGAGTGTGATGTTTGTGGCAAGTGTTTCATGACAAAGGCTGAGATTGCCAGGCACATGAAGATCCACTTCTGAGGTGGTGGTGTGTGGACACATGGGGCCACACCTGTACCTGTGGTGGTGGTGGTGGCCGTGCCTGTGTGTGCTGTGAGGGAGTCATGGCCTCAGCAGTTTTGTGTGGTGGTGGTGGTGGTGGTGGTGGTGTGGGGGAGTCATGGCCCCAGCATTTGTTTTGTTGGCAGTGCAGGTGTGACTTTCAATAAATGTGTGTGTGCAGTAAACCTTTGTTTGTGTATTCACCAGGTGTAGTATACAGGGCCTCAGCTACAGGAATATATTGTAGTGAGGCAGCCCCTCTCTCTCCTTGCCTCAAGTGTTTGTGTATTCACCAGGTGTAGTATACAGGGCCTCAGCTACAGGAATATATTGTAGTGAGGCAGCCCCTCTCTCTCCTTGCCTCAAGTGTTTGTGTATTCACCAGGTGTAGTATACAGGGCCTCAGCTACAGGAATATATTGTAGTGAGGCAGCCCCTCTCTCTCCTTGCCTCAAGTGTTTGTGTATTCACCAGGTGTAGTATACAGGGCCTCAGCTACAGGAATATATTGTAGTGAGGCAGCCCCTCTCTCTCCTTGCCTCAAGTGTTTGTGTATTCACCAGGTGTAGTATACAGGGCCTCAGCTACAGGAATATATTGTAGTGAGGCAGCCCCTCTCTCTCCTTGCCTCAAGTGTTTGTGTATTCACCAGGTGTAGTATACAGGGCCTCAGCTACAGGAATATATTGTAGTGAGGCAGCCCCTCTCTCTCCTTGCCTCAAGTGTTTGTGTATTCACCAGGTGTAGTATACAGGGCCTCAGCTACAGGAATATATTGTAGTGAGGCAGCCCCTCTCTCTCCTTGCCTCAAGTGTTGTGTTTCTGTTTCTTTTTGTCATCCACACGTTAGGTTAGGTTAAGTCTGGCACCTTCTTTGCCTCTCTCTCTCTCTCTCTCTCTCTCTCTCTCTCTCTCTCTCTCCAGGTGAGGGAGCACACAAGTGTAGCAGCTAACAGTTTCTGTGTAATTGTCGTGGTGGTGACTTTCCTCCTCATGTTCTTGTCCTGGAAGGGAAAGGTTGCCCTCGTGTTCCTCACCATCCTGTTGTGTCACCAACCGTGTTGTCTGTGTGCTTGTTTGGTGATGACTGGCCCTGCATCACTGCGCCCTCATCTTTGCTCCTTCACTGCTGCCAGCTGTGCCCGTGGTCATGATGCCGGTGGTGATGGTGATGATGATGGCGAGCGAGACATTCAAAGGAGGGCGTGCACGTGCATGGTGGTGAGCAGGTGATTGGAAAGGCACAGAACGTTCAGGATGGAGGAGGAGGAGGAGGAGCAGGAGTCTTTGTGTATAGGAAGGAGAGGAATGTACGAGGAGAAAAGATAGATGTAGGCAGCTCTGTCATGAGAGAAGGCGGCAGAGTGCACAGGCCACCCTGGAATGTCGTGAAAGGCTTGCGGTGGTCGTGTGCGTGAAGGGGGAGGGTGAGAGGGCAGGCAGAGACAACACCAAGAGTTAACCAGTGTTCTCGTTCATTCTTCCCTTTCTCAGGTAAACGCTGGGACTCCCTGCCTGCTTCTGCATTTCCTCCTTCCAATGGCTTCAAGTCTTTCGACGAGGGGGAGGCTCAAGACATCGTTTTATCTATTTTCATTATTCTCATTTCATTTGGCTCCTCTACAGGAACTGGCATTAAGTTGGCTTTTTTATTCAATTTTTTTGTTGTCCTTTTCCAACAGCCCTCTTACATAAAAGAAAATAACTAAATAATAATAAGAAAAGCCAGTGTCACCGGGTGGCAAAACCACGCTACCTGGAGACAATGTGCATGGCGTGCCAGGTGTACCAATGGAAGGAGTATTGAGGCAGTGAAGGAGTCCCTGGAGACAATGTGCATGGCGTGCCAGGTGTACCAATGGAAGGAGTATTGAGGCAGTGAAGGAGTCCCTGGAGACAATGTGCATGGCGTGCCAGCTGTAGCAATGGAAGGAGTATTGAGGCAGTGAAGGAGTCCCTGGAGACAATGTGCATGGTGTGCCAGCTGTAGCAATGGAAGGAGTATTGAGGCAGTGAAGGAGTCCCTGGAGACAATGTGCATCCCTGTTAGTTCAGTGCCAATGAGACAACCTGCTACTGTGTGCCAGGGTGATGAAAATGCTGAACTCGTATGTGTGTGTGTGTGTGTGTGTGTGTCAGGGTTTTTAAACTGTCAAATTAATTCACTAGTTTTTTGTTTACTTCTTTCCTATTTTTTTTAAATATTTTTTTTATGCATTCAATTTCCCCGGCTATATATATATATATATATATATATATATATATATATATATATATATATATATATATATATATATATATATATATATATATATATATATATATAATGTATTTATTATATTTTATTTATTTTTTCTTCCGTAAGTGTTAACATTGTAACGCCAAGACTGTACAACGTAATGTGTTCTTGGCCAGTAAAGTAAAATAAAGAACTGAGGCCGATTGACTGATAACACTTGTATAGAGAGAAGAGAAGAAACAAGTGAATAAAGAAATATGAGATTGATAACATTAGTATGCACAGAAGAGAAGAAAGGAATGAATAGAGAAATACGACAGACATTGATAACATGTCTTTTTGTATCCTGAGAATTCTGCCTGTGTCACCCTCGCCACAGTCCTTGTACCGCTGAAACACCTCCAGCAGGTGCAGCATGTAGAGGCACAATAGTACATGCAGCAGCGTCCAGCAGAGTGAAGGTGCACGGCAGGGGGCCCCAGGGCTCTGTGCTGGGTCCCCTGCTCTTCCTAACTGATACAGAAGACACGACGCGCATTCTTACACCACCACGCCAGACGCCCGTGCTTGCCGAAGACTGCCACGGCCGTGCCCCAGCGTCTGCACGACGGCTCAGGCACACCCAGTGCACGCAAGACAGGCTGGCAGGGTGGTGAGGGACGCGGCTGCTCAGATACAGTGAAGCAAGTGTTGGGGGCGGTGCTTGTGGCCACCACGACTGTGCACCAAACACCAAACACAGGAAACTCACACACCACCGCTCAAAACGGAAAAGAACTTGGCGTTATGTTATACACACACATTTATTGAAGGTCACACCTGCACTGCCAACAAAACAACTGCTGGGGCTGTTACTCCCTCACACCACCACCACCGCCACCACCACAGGCATGGGTGTGGCCCCACACACAACACACCACCTCAGAAGTGGACCCTCATGTGGCTGGCAATATCACCCTTTGTCTTGAAACATTTGCCACAAACATCACACTTGAACTCCCTCAAGCCAGTGTGTCTGAAGGAGTGTTTATTGAGACGAGAAATGGTAGGAAATCTTTTGCCACACTCATTACACTCATAATTCCGAACATCCCTGTGTGTCAGGGTGTGTGCGGTCAGGGAAGGCTTTTGGGTAAATTTCCTCCCACACTCACGACACTCATAATTCTTAACACCACTGTGTGTCAGGATGTGTCTGGTGAGATTAGACTTTTTGATAAATTTTCTCCCACACTCATAATTACTGACACCACTGTGTGTCAGGGTGTGTTCGGTGAGGGAAGACTTTTGGGTAAATTTCTTCCCACACTCATCACACTCATAATTACTAACACCATTGTGTGTCAAGGTTTGTCTGGTGAGGTTAAACTTGTGGGTAAATTTTTTCCCACACTCATTACACTCATAATTTCTAACACCACTTTGTGTCAAGGTGTGTGTGGTGAGGTGAGACTTTTGGGTAAATTTCCTGCCACACTCACCACACTCATAATTTTTAACACCACTGTGTGTCAGGATGTGGTAGTCAAGGCCTTGTCTGGATACAAAAGTTTTGTCACACTGCTGGCACTCAAACTTGCTCTCTCCTCTGTGGACAGAGCTGCCTGCCTCCAGGTGATTCTTGCCACCACGCCTGCGCCTCCCCACACCTGAGGCTGGCTGCTGCTGCTGCTGCTGCTGCTGCTGCCGGCCACTCATGCTGTTGCCCGGCCTCACGGCCTCCACCGCAGCACCACTCCCACCGGCACACGCCATGGCCAGTCTTGCAGGGACCCTCGGGGAAGTCGGACACAACAAGATTGGTTGGCGGTAAGCAGGGCGTGCAGCCTGGACTCTGCCTGACATCTGGAACAACAGTGACAGTCAGCACACACTAGGCCAAGCATTGCTTAACACTGCCTCTGCCTGCAACACACACCCTGCTGCCTGTCCCTTCCATGCAACACTAGGCCAGGACCACCAGGCCCGCACTCCCTCCACCCTCCTGGCTCCCCGACCACTTTTCCCCACAAATTAAGTACCACCCCAATGGGACAGTGGCCCCCATTAGGTTAGGTATGTTAAGACCTACGAGTGCCGTGGCGGGAGATCAGCGCAACATTCCGTCGCCCGTGATCAGTGCATCGTTGTCAACAGCGACAGGTGTTACCTTGTGTGTGTGTGTGTGTGTGTGTGAGGATGCAACATTTTATTTCCATGCTTCATTTCGGCACGTTTTGCTGATCTGTTCTTCGTTTGGTATTAGTACATATTCACCCGTCTCACGGCCGTTAAAAAAAAACATTGTTGTCAGTGAAGTACTCGGGTCACACATAACAGTGGTGTGTATTTTTACCGCCGCAAGTTTTTCGTTCCTGAGATATTAATTTCTATCTAATTTATCGTTTCTTTCGTCTACCTACTTTACCTCACGCCATGATGGTCTGAAGGCAGTGTTGGGAGGAAGGGGTGGGGGGTAGAGGAGGGGAGGGAAGGGGGTATAGGAGGGGAGGGAAGCGGATATAGGAGGGAATTTCATTAGCGCATGCGTGAAACAATGTCACAGCCAATCATATTTATTTATTTATTTATATTTTTTAATCAGCCAATAAGCGGGGTGTATTTTGTAAGGTGGGAGGGAGGAAGCTGAATTTGAAACAGTCTTGGATGATGGGTCAGTGCGGAGGCTGAGTACGTGATTAATAAAATTTCACAGCAGTAACGAAGCTTAGCCACCTCCAGTTCTTGGCAAGGAAGTACCAGAGGACCAATAAGGTAGGTTTGCTTAGATTTACTTAAGCTACGTGTTTTTAGTGTCATCCTTGAGAACGAAACTACATTCTGGTAGATTTTGATGCTTCTGGGACGAATCTGCTGGTTTTTGCCGTAGATCATTGGTTTATGCACGTGTGTGGGTGGGTGGGTGTGGGGGATAAAAAAAAAAAGTTTATTTGCGATGGAAACAGTTACTAGATTCATTCAGAACATCAAAATCTATCAGAAATTGTTAGACGGGTGCACTAATATAAATTTAACCTTCGTTTCATTGTAAATCAACAGTGACCGAGAGAGAGAGAGAGAGAGAGAGAGAGAGAGAGAGAGAGAGAGAGAGAGAGAGATGACTTACAATAAAAATGGTTGCCAGATTAATTGAAAACACACCAAAATCTACCAAGAAAAATAATGACAGTAAACAAATAAATAATGTGTGTCCGCTGTTGTGAGCTGAGTACTTTTCATATTTACCAGTGACGGTCAGCCGATCAGACTGTCCTGTGCCGGAGAAGCCCCTGCTGGCGTGGTGGGGCGTCTGGGGCAGCCCGGGGTGTTGGCAGTCAGGCAGGAGGTCTGCTGGTGCCGCTCTGTGGAGGTGAAGTGGTGCTGGTGAGTGGAGGAGAGCAGTGCCTCAATAACCACTGGAAAACAGTGAAACACGCTGCACTAGGTAAGCAGACGTGTTACCTGTACTGTCAGGTGAGGGTTGTGTCTGCCGTCACCTGTGGAGTTGGTGCCCTGGTAGCTGTAGAAGACGATCGATGATGAGTGTGGAGGTGCACCCTTGTAATGGTGATGGTGTTATGAAACCTGCGTTATACTGCTTCCTCTAGCTTTGTGTCGGCTCAGATGTAGATGTGGTTTTTGCAACAGGAGCTCTAACGGCCAGTCTGCCTCTGTTTCCTTTCCTCGGAGAGTCTCCCAGAGGACGCTTCCTGTCCGGCAAGTGTTAGCAGATACTCGCCTCCGTAGCCTCGCTCGGGCCGGTCTTTACACGGTTGGTGATCATGCCAATCACAGACACTGAACTAGAGAATTAATGCATTTTTCCATATATTTCCATAATGGTATGTACTCTCTGGTTAAAATAAAGACAAATAATGCATGGTGTAGTGATATCCATTAAGTTTGGTGTGCAGTCTTCGGTTAAATTCAAGATAAGTAATGCGCAGTGTAGTGATGCACAGTTTAACAGAAAATATCAAGCTGGTGGTTCAGGTGGTGGCCATTGTTAGGGTTGTTTTCACAGGAAGCACGCCGACGACAAGCTATGTACATTTTATTCCCGCCATACAAGAAATGTCAATCTGTTGGTGGTGGGCAGAGCTGTGAAGACTGAGGCAGGCTGCTTGGTGAAAGTACTCTCTGTACAATTACCATGAAATGTGTCATTCTTTGAAGCAAGTAATGAGGCAAACACCCGTGACACACCACGTCACTTTCATCACGGGCTACGTGCATCTGGGCTGGGTCAGCTGGTACAGGGTTAGGATTGGAGTCCCCCCCCAGGGGCAAGGCAGTATCTTTCACCAAACTTCAGTGCAGCTGAAGTTTTGAAGTGCGGCTGAAGTGCTCTGTGAGCACTGCGCCGCAGGCAGCCAGCAGGGCCACGCACAGCGACGCCAGGCACTTCCCGGCCAGGTTCCTGAGGCTGGGCGCCACGCAGAAGGCGGCGAGGTGCAGCGCCCGGGCCAGGCAGGACAGACTCAGCCCCACGGTGCTCACCCACCCCAGTGCTGCCGAGAGCTTGCGTACAGACCCGTACACCAGCACGCCCCCCTCTGCGCCCTCGTACTCCCCAGCGTGGTACGTGCGTCCCTGTGCCGGCACTTGCAGGGACCCGTCCGTCTGCCTGATGAACTCTGCCTCAGGCGGCAGCACCCTGGGGCAGTCACCGAGCCCCTCGCCGGCGGCACCACCGCGTGTCGGCGCCGCCTGCAGAGTCTTTGTCCCGGCAGCTGTGCCTGGCCCCGTGGTGGTGCCTGTCCTGGCAGCTGTGCCTGGCCCCGTGGTGGTGCCTGTCCTGGCAGCTGTGCCTGGCCCCGTGGTGGTGCCTGTCCTGGCAGCTGTGCCTGGCCCCGTGGTGGTGCCTGTCCTGGCAGCTGTGCCTGGCCCCGTGGTGGTGCCTGTCCCGGCAGCTGTGCCTGGCCCCGTGGTGGTGCCTGTCCTGGCAGCTGTGCCTGGCCCCGTGGTGGTGCTTGTCCCGGCTGCTGTGAAGAAAGATCCCAACTTTCCTGTCCTTGGCGGGCTCCTCGCATGGTGCACAGCAGAGGGTGCAGAGATGGGCAGAGACGCTGCAGAACAAAAGATTTTCCTGTGCTTGCCAGACTCTGTCCCGCACTTCACCTCCACACTGGCCAGTGAATCCGACAAAGTTACTGCCGCTGTGGTCTGAGGAGTCTAGCAGCATCATGAACACTCACACCGAGTCCTGGAATCGTCGGGACAATCCACACACACTCGTACTGCTCATAGCCATTGCAGGAGGCACACACAATGTTGGTTCCTGAATGCGTGGCTACCCTGGTACACCGTGGCTACGTAAGGCTGACAAAAGACACGCTGGTGTTCCTGCGCCTCAGGGCCACAAGTCGCCACTAACTCAGGATCACACTCTCTTGTGTAGTTCTTCACATCTCCGGGAGCTACAGAGGTCAGGGAACAAGGCCTGAAGGACGAGGGACCATGGCTAGGCTTCAAAATGCCTCATCTTCCCTCACCAGAGTCAGAATCCCCGAACACAATACTGTAGTCTTCGTCATCTGGGGCGCTGATACTTGAGGGGCCAATCTGCACACTCAAGACGAGCGAGCCACACGCGTAGGTGGGCCGGGTCCTCGCCGCTACAGATGGCACAGTGGTGGTCGATGTAGGTGTGGGCCGTGGTGGTGCTGGTGACGGGGAACAGGCTGCCACTACCGCCAGGGGTTATGTTTCCCTTCAGGCACAGCGCCAGCACCTCCTCATCGCCCCAGTCCTCCGAACACTTGGTCTTTGTGTACGCGGGCGTGGGTCCAGCAACACAAGTATGCGAGGCAAAGTTCTTCATTTGCTGCGCCTCGTCGTAGTGGTGTGAGTCACGGCAGCAGTCCCCGTACTCCCTGCAGGAGGCGTCGCAGCGGCACCCTCTGTCTGAGAGCCAAGGCACGGCGCAGGAGTGGCGGACGGCACAGTACGGTGCCGCGGGGCCCTGCGTGTTGATGGCGGCGCCCTGCGTGCTGACAGTGGCACCCTGTGGCACAGTGACACATCTTCCTTTACGAAACTTATCATCCAGGCGTGGACAAATGACCTTTCTGCAGAGATCAGACTCCAGCTCCAGCACTTCCTCGGGGCCACACCGCTGGAGGCTGACCGAGAAAAGCAAAGTGGCGGTGTTGAATGGTGTGGAGGACGTGGAGTCCCATGATCTGTGTGCACAACACGAATGGGTTCTGCAATGGCAGTGTGGCAGGGAAGGGATGCTGAGACAGCCACATCAGGCGAGATGGCGTTCCACGTTCCGTCACTGAAGTACACGATGTGGTGGTCCACACTGTCGAAGTAGACGCCGTCGTAGTGGTCTGGTCTGTACAGCGGGCGCCTTGCGTCCTCACAGACCAAGGAGAACAGCCAGGGATCTAGCCGGGTGGGGTCTTCACCGTTACAGATGGCGCAGTAAGCGTTGACATAGGTGCGGTTAGTAAAGGGGTTGGTGTAAGGGACTCCCATAAAGGCGTCAGGAATGGTCGTGCCTCTGAAACACTGCGCCTGCACCTTGTAATCCTGCCAGGCCGCCCCACACGAGGCAATCATGAGCGCCAGTGATTCATGCGTGCCTTGCCGTGATGTACACTGCACACACACGCGTTCTTCAAGGGGCGTGCTGGTGCTGCTGTGCCTGGCGCCGTCATATCCGGTGTTGTCATGATGCGAGGGGCACAGGAAGGGGGGACGAGGGGGAGGGAAGTTTGCCCCGAGAGCCAGCACTGCCAGCACCAGCACCACCACACTTCCTGCCCACATCACTGCTGGCGTGGGCTGGCGGCGGTGCAGTCCCTGCGCCACAGGCTGTCAAACAACAGCAACACTGCAACACAAGAGTCGGTGCAGGAAGCCATCAGGCGCACAAGTGGCAGTCCCTGTACAGAACATGGCTGCAGTGTTCACTTATTCACTTTTCATTACTTAACTTTAATAATTTTACTTAACTTCCCAAAATCCACTTTTTTTTTCTCGCTCTTGCCAATCCATTACCTCTGGAAAAAAAAAAAAAAAAACACTGACCTGGAGCCTTTGGAAAGTAGTGGAGGTGCCCCACAGAGGTGTTGCAGAATGTGGCCCCGCCAGAAGAACAGCTCCACACACTGAAGTTCTCACTGTGTCTCCCAGCAAGGTGGCATCAGACCCTTATCTCCCCTCATCCTCTCTCTATTTCCTGTGTCTGTATAATGTCATCTTGGTTGTCCCTAACTCCTCTGCTACTGTTTACCTCTTTACTTCATCACTCACAGCTGTCTTCAAGTGGTACAGGGGACACAGCAAGGGTGACTAAGAGGGGGTCTGGTGGAGGTCTTCAAGTGGTACAGGGGACACAGCAAGGGTGACTAAGAGGGGGTCTGGTGGAGGTCTTCAAGTGGTACAGGGGACACAGCAAGGGTGACTAAGAGGGGGTCTGGTGGAGGTCTTCAAGTGGTACAGGGGACACGGCAAGGGTGACCAAGAGGGGGTCTGGTGGAGGTCTTCAAGTGGTACAGGGGACACAGCAAGGGTGACTAAGAGGGGGTCTGGTGGAGGTCTTCAAGTGGTACAGGGGACACAGCAAGGGTGACTAAGAAGGGGTCTGGTGGAGGTCTTCAGGTGGTACAGGGGACACAGCAAGGGTGACTAAGAGGGGGTCTGGTGGAGGTCTTCAGGTGGTACAGGGGACACAGCAAGGGTGACTAAGAGGGGGTCTGGTGGAGGTCTTCAAGTGGTACAGGGGACACAGCAAGGGTGACTAAGAGGGGGTCTGGTGGAGGTCTTCAAGTGGTACAGGGGACACAGCAAGGGTGACTAAGAGGGGGTCTGGTGGAGGTCTTCAAGTGGTACAGGGGACACAGCAAGGGTGACTAAGAGGGGGTCTGGTGGAGGTCTTCAAGTGGTACAGGGGACACAGCAAGGGTGACTAAGAGGGGGTCTGGTGGAGGTCTTCAAGTGGTACAGGGGACACAGCAAGGGTGAGTAAGAGGGGGTTAGATGGCCAGATTGTTATTATTATCATCAATATTTCAAGTTTATAATAATTCTTACAGGCTAAAATAACAAATAAGAAATCTGTATACATCTTTATTATTCATTTGGTGGTACACTATAATAATAATAATAATAATAATAATAATAATAATAATAATAATAATAATAATAGTGAAATAATAATAATAATAATAATAATAATAATAATAATAATAATAATAATAATAATAATAACAATAATAATAATAATAACGATCATTTGCCTCCATACAAAAACAAAAGTGGTTCTCGGTCTCAATTTCTTTCAAAATAATATTATACACTGATATTAAACACTTTCAACATATTACAGTATTCATTAACAATACATGCAATCAACTTGGCACTATGACAATCAGTTTTTACCACAAAATTAAAGTATTTACCTCGGTCACCATCGTGCCCCTCTTTGTCTGAGCGCGACTTGGCCATGAGTGACGTCCGCGGGCAACCAGCGGATTAACCTCACTCTACTAACAAGTGAGCATCGGCTTTGGTGCTTCATGTAGCACTGAGTACTGATAATTACACACACCACACGTCTTCTTGCAAATAGAAAACTGCTCAACATTTCATTCGTGATTACCGAGGAACAATGGCGTGAGGCACATACGCTTTACCTACAGTAACAAATAACGTGTGAGAAATGTGAAGTAATGCTGGACATAACAATGTGAATCATGAACAAGGAAACAGAGAGAGAGAGAGAGAGAGAGAGAGAGAGAGAGAGAGAGAGAGAGAGAGAGAGAGAGAGAGAGAGAGAGAGAGAAATTATATAGGTAGACTTATTTTTTGTACCTGTATTTATAATTTAGTCAGTACAATCATTACTACTGAGAGAGAGAGAGAGAGAGAGAGAGAGAGAGAGAGAGAGAGAGAGAGAGAGAGAGAGAGAGAGAGAGAGTTTCACAGGGGAGTGTTTTTGATTGATGTGTCTCTTCCTCTGTTTTGATGAAAAAGTTTAATTAAATTTTGCATTGTTCTTTTTTTTAAGTTTTTAAGTTGATATACTTTTGCTTTGATTTAGTTTATTGCTCAACTTAGTTTTGACTTGGTTGTTATTAATGTAATACAAAAAAAAAAATAAAAAAAAAAAAAATAAAAAATAAAAAGATTATCTGGCAGCAGTCATTGTTAGCGCCAAATAGTTCTGGCCTTGCTTTGCTTGGCAACATTTTCCGGAGGCCAACAAGGCACTGGAGAGACTCCTTGGTGACCACGCTGACTTTTATTGAAGTTATCTTCTAAATAACAATGAAGGTTTTCACATTATTTTTCTCTCTTCTGATTGACAAATAATTTGTAGAAGTTATTTGTGTTACCTTGGAGTGTTGGGACCTCCTGTACAGGCAACAATGGTAACTAACCACTTCATAATAACAAAACTTAAATGCCTGTGTTATAACAATTAATTAGTGTGTCTGGGCTTTACCTTAATTGTTGGTGGTAAACATCCTTGCTGTGTGTGTGTGTGTGTGTGTGTGTGTGTGTGTGTGTGTGTGTGTGTGTGTGTGTGTGTGTGTGTGTGTGTGTGTGTGTGTGTGTGTGTTTTGCTGTCAAAATAATCTTTTTTTTTCCAATACTTTTTTTTTTTTGTTCAGCAGTTTTGTTTTCCTTTTTTTTTTTTCTTTCTAGTTGTCACTTCCCCTTTTCTTCATGTATTTTGCTTCCCAGGCTACTGAAGTTTTTTTTTATTTATTTATTTATTTTTTGCTAGAGTGTGTTGGCATTACAGCAGCAAGACTGTACAGTGTAATGTGTTCTTGGCCAGCAAAGTGAAGAAGTGAGTAGAGAAATATGACAGACATTGATAACATGTCTTTTTGTATCCTGAGAATTCTGCCTGTGTCACCCTCGCCACAGTCCTTGTACCACTGAAACACCTCCAGCAGGTGCAGCATGTAGAGGCACAATAGTACATGCAGCAGCGTCCAGCAGAGTGAAGGTGCACGGCAGGGAGCCCCAGGGCTCTGTGCTGGGTCCCCTGCTCTTCCTAACTGATACAAAAGACACGACGCGCATTCTTACACCACCACGCCAGACGCCCGTGCTTGCCGAAGACTGCCACGGCCGTGCCCCAGCGTCTGCACGACGGCTCAGGCACACCCAGTGCACGCAAGACAGGCTGGCAGGGTGGTGAGGGACGCGGCTGCTCAGATACAGTGAAGCAAGTGTTGGGGGCGGTGCTTGTGGCCACCACGACTGTGCACCAAACACCAAACACAGGGAACTCACACACCACCGCTCAAAACGGAAAAGAACTTGGCGTTATGTTAGACACACACATTTATTGAAGGTCACACCTGCACTGCCAACAAAACAACTGCTGGGGCTGTTACTCCCTCACACCACCACCACCACAGGCATGGGTGTGGCCCCACACATCCACACACAACACACCACCTCAGAAGTGGACCCTCATGTGCTTGACAATATCAGCCTTTGTCTTGAAACACTTGCCACAAACATCACACTTGAACTCCCTCAAGCCAGTGTGTCTGAAGGTGTGTTTATTGAGACGAGAAATGGTAGGAAATCTTTTTCCACACTCATCACACTCATAATTTCTAACACCACTGTGTGTCAATGAGTGTGAGGTGAGATAAGACTTGTGGGTAAATTTCTTCCCACACTCACCACACTCATAATTTCTAACACCACTGTGTGTCAGGGTGTGTGTGGTGAGGTTAGACTTGTGGGTAAATTTCTTCCCACACTCACCACACTCATAATTTCTAACACCACTGTGTGTCAGGGTGTGTTTGGTGAGGTAAGACTTGTGGGTAAATTTCTTCCCACACTCACCACACTCAAAATTTCTAACACCACTGTGTGTCAGGGTGTGGTACTTAAGGCCACGTCTGGATACAAAAGTTTTGTCACACTGCTGGCACTCAAACTTGCTCTCTCCTCTGTGGACAGAGCTGCCTGCCTCCAGGTGATTCTTGCCACCATGCCTGCGCCTCCCCACACCTGAGGCTGGCTGCTGCTGCTGCTGCTGCTGCTGGCCACTCATGCTGCTGCCCGGCCTCACGGCCTCCACCACAGCACCACTCCCACCAGCACACGCCATGGACACAACAAGACTGGTTGGCGGCGAGCAGGGCGTGCAGCCTGGACTCTGCCTGGCACCTGGAACAACAGCGACAGTCAGCACACACTGGGCCAAGGGCTGCTTAACACACTGCCCCAGCCTGCAACACACCCTGCTTCCTGCCCCTTCCTTGCAACACTAGGCTGCACACTGCCCCTGCCTGCAACACACCCTGCTTCCTGCCCCTTCCTTGCAACACTAGGCTACACACTGCCCCTGCCTGCAACACACACCCTGCTTCCTGCCCCTTCCTTGCAACACTAGGCTACACACTGCCCTGCCTGCAACACAAACCCTGCTTCCTGCCCCTTCCTTGCAACACTAGGCTACACACTGCCCCTGCCTGCAACACACCCTGCTTCCTGCCCCTTCCTAGCAACACTACGCTACACACTGCCCCTGCCTGGAACACATCCTGCTTCCTGCCCCTTCCTTGCAACACTAGGCTACACACTGCCCCTGCCTGCAACACACACCCTGCTTCCTGCCCCTTCCTTGCAACAATAGGCCAGGCCTGCACTCCCTCCAGCCTCCTGGCTCCCTGACCACTGTCCCTCACAAATTAAGTGCAACTCCTAAGGGGCAATGGCCCCCCTTAGGTTAGGTATGTTAACACCTAAGAGTGTCGTGGTGGAAGACCACGGCAACACTGCTGCCAGTGATCAGAGTGCATCCTTGTCAATGGTAGCAGATCGAGCCGCCCCAACACTCTCTCTCCCTCTCTCTCTCTCTCTCTCATTTCAGCTAGTTCTATACTTTCATTTCATTGGTTGCCCTTGAAACTTATAGTTTTTTGTGACGGTAATAATAATAATGAGAATAACAATAATTCTAATACTACTACTACTCTTTTTAATGGGTGTGGCCCCACACATCCACACACAACACACCACCTCAGAAGTGGACCCTTATGTGGCTGGCAATATCACCCTTTGTCTTGAAACACTTGCCACAAACATCACACTTAAACGCTCTCAAGCCAGTGTGTCTGAAGGTGTGTTGATTGAGACAAGAAATGGTAGGAAATCTTTTGCCACACTCACCACAATCATAATTTCTAACACCACTGTGTGTCAGGATGTGTTTGGTGAGGTGAGACTTTCTGGTAAACTTCCTGCCACACTCATCACACTCATAATTTCTAACACCACTGTGTGTCAGGATGTGTCTGCTGAGGTGAGACTTTCTGGTAAACTTCCTGCCACACTCATCACACTCATAATTTCTAACACCACTGTGTGTCAGGATGTGTCTGCTGAGGTGAGACTTTCTGGTAAACTTCCTGCCACACTCATCACACTCATAATTTCTAACACCACTGTGTGTCAGGATGTGTCTGCTGAGGTGAGACTTTCTGGTAAACTTCCTGCCACACTCATCACACTCATAATTTCTAACACCACTGTGTGTCAGGATGTGTTTGATGAGGTCAGATTTTCTAATAAATTTCCTGCCACACTCATCACACTCATAATTTCTAATACCACGGTGTATCACAGTGTGTTTGGTGAGTTCAGATTTTGTAATAAACTTCCTGCCACACTCATCACACTCATAATTTCTAACACCACTGTGTGTCAGGGTGTGTGTGCTGAGGATAGACTTTCTGATAAATTTCTTCCCACACTTATCACACTCATAATTTCTAACACCACTGTGTGTCAGGGTGTGTCTGATGAGGGAAGCCTTTTGGGTAAACTTCCTCCTACACTCATTGCACTCATAGTTTCTAGCACCACTGTGTGTCAGGGTGTGTCTGGTGAGGTAAGACTTGTGGGTAAATTTCTTCCCACACTCACCACACTCATAATTTCTAACACCACTGTGTGTCAGTGTGTGTGAGGTGAGGTTAGACTTTTGGGTAAATTTCCTGCCACACTCACCACACTCATAATTTCTAACACCACTGTGTGTCAGGGTGTGGTACTTAAGGCCTTGTCTGGATACAAAAGTTTTGTCACACTGCTGGCACTCAAACTTGCTCTCTCCTCTGTGGACAGAGCTGCCTGCCTCCAGGTGATTCTTGCCACCATGCCTGCGCCTCCCCACACCTGAGGCTGGCTGCTGCTGCTGCTGCTGCTGGCCGCTCATGCTGCTGCCCGGCCTCATGGCCTCCACCACAGCACCACTCCCACCAGCACACACCATGGACACAACAAGATTGGTTGGCGGCGAGCAGGGCGTGCAGCCTGGACTCTGCCTGGTACCTGGAACAACAGCGACAGTCAGCACACACTGGGCCAAGGGCTGCTTAACACACTGTCCCTGCCTGCAACACACCCTGCTTCCTGCCCCTTCCTTGCAACACTAGGCTACACACTGCCCCTGCCTGCAACACACACCCTGCTTCCTCCCCCTTCCTTGCAACACTAGGCTACACACTGCCACTGCCTGCAACACACCCTGCTTCCTGCCCCTTCCTTGCAACATTAGGCTACACACTGCCCCTGCCTGCAACACACACCCTGCTTCCTGCCCCTTCCTTGCAACAATAGGCCAGGCCTGCACTCCCTCCAGCCTCCTGGCTCCCTGACCACTGTCCCTCACAAATTAAGTGCAACTCCTAAGGGGCAATGGCCCCCCTTAGGTTAGGTATGTTAACACCTAAGAGTGTCGTGGTGGAAGACCACGGCAACACTGCTGCCAGTGATCAGAGTGCATCCTTGTCAATGGTAGCAGATCGAGCCGCCCCAACACTCTCTCTCTCTCTCTCTCTCTCTCTCTCTCTCTCTCTCTCTCTCTCTCTCTCTCTCATTTCAGCTAGTTCTATACTTTCATTTCATTGGTTGCCCTTGAAACTTATAGTTTTTTGTGACGGTAATAATAATAATGAGAATAACAATAATTCTAATACTACTACTACTCTTTTTAATGGGTGTGGCCCCACACATCCACACACAACACACCACCTCAGAAGTGGACCCTTATGTGGCTGGCAATATCACCCTTTGTCTTGAAACACTTGCCACAAACATCACACTTAAACGCTCTCAAGCCAGTGTGTCTGAAGGTGTGTTGATTGAGACAAGAAATGGTAGGAAATCTTTTGCCACACTCACCACAATCATAATTTCTAACACCACTGTGTGTCAGGATGTGTCTGCTGAGGTGAGACTTTCTGGTAAACTTCCTGCCACACTCATCACACTCATAATTTCTAACACCACTGTGTGTCAGGATGTGTCTGCTGAGGTGAGACTTTCTGGTAAACTTCCTGCCACACTCATCACACTCATAATTTCTAACACCACTGTGTGTCAGGATGTGTCTGCTGAGGTGAGACTTTCTGGTAAACTTCCTGCCACACTCATCACACTCATAATTTCTAACACCACTGTGTGTCAGGATGTGTTTGGTGAGGTCAGATTTCATAATAAATTTCCTGCCACAGTCATCACACTCATAATTTCTAATACCACGGTGTATCAGGGTGTGTTTGGTGAGGTCAGATTTTGTAATAAACTTCCTGCCACACTCATCACACTCATAATTTCTAACACCACTGTGTGTCAGGGTGTGTGTGCTGAGGGTTGACTTTCTGGTAAATTTCCTGCCACACTCATCACACTCATAATTTCTAACACCACTGTGTGTCAGGGTGTGTCTGATGAGGGAAGCCTTTAGGGTAAATTTCTTCCCACACTCATTACACTCATAATTTCTAGCACCACTGTGTGTCAGGGTGTGTGAGGTGAGGGAAAACTTGTGGGTAAATTTCCTCCCACACTCACCACACTCATAATTTCTAACACCACTGTGTGTCAGGGTGTGGTACTTAAGGCCTTGTTTGGATACAAAAGTTTTGTCACACTGCTGGCACTCAAACTTGCTCTCTCCTCTGTGGACAGAGCTGCCTGCCTCCAGGTGATTCTTGCCACCATGCCTGCGCCTCCCCACACCTGAGGCTGGCTGCTGCTGCTGCTGCTGCTGCTGCTGGCCACTCATGCTGCTGCCCGGCCTCATGGCCTCCACCACAGCACCACTCCCACCAGCACACGCCATGGACACAACAAGACTGGTTGGCGGCGAGCAGGGCGTGCAGCCTGGACTCTGCCTGGCACCTGGAACAACAGCGACAGTTAGCACACACTGGGCCAAGGGCTGCTTAACACACTGCCCCTGCCTGCAACACACCCTGCTTCCTGCCCCTTCCTTGCAACACTAGGCTACACACTGCCCCTGCCTGCAACACACACCCTGCTTCCTGCCCCTTCCTTGCAACACTAGGCAACACACTTCCCCTGCCTGCAACACACACCCTGCTTCCTGCCCCTTCCTTGCAACACTAGGCTACACACTGCCCCTGCCTGCAACACACCCTGCTTCCTGCCCCTTCCTTGCAACACTAGGCTACACACTGCCCCAGCGTGCAACACACCCTGCTTCCTGCCCCTGCCTGCAACACACACCCTGCTTCCTGCCCCTTCCTTGCAACACTAGGCCAGGCCTGCACTCCCTCTAGTCTCCTGGCTCCCTGACCACTGTCCCTCACAAATTAAGTGCCACTCCTATGGGGCAGTGGCCCCCATTAGGTTAGGTTAGGTATGTTAACACCTAAGAGTGTCGTGGTGGGTTAGGTTAGGTTAAGGTTAGGTTAGTAACCTAACCTAACCTAACCTAACCAGAGGGGCTGCGCCCCGCCCTGAACACCCCCCTAAGGTTACTAATCTAACCTAACTTATATCCTTGAGATCATTGTGGACTTAGTTTGTGGAGGCGGCGCGCTATTAATTTAATTACTACGGCCTTACAAAAGCCTTCCCCACATTGAAAACATCACAGACATGTTCTATAGTAAGTACTCTATCACGTTGCAATGTGTTTTTAATGAATAGAGAGGAGGTCCAACCCTGCAGTTTTACCATAATAATAATAATAATAATAATAATAATAATAATAATAATAATAATATAAAAGAAGAATATGTAAATGCACTCAAGAAGTATTACGAGAATAAATCAATTAATATAGATAATAATGAATGAACAATAGCATATCAGTCAAGACAACACGTGGATGCAGCATTCACGATAAACACTGATGATATTGTTGCGCCCACCCTTCACTCCGGGCGGGCGTGTTATCCACAAGGGCACGGGTCGAGAAACAACACCAGCGGGGCCTCAAATAAGTCACACTGAACGCCAGGACAAGGCACACACACACACACACACACACGAGGCCGGGGCACAGGGGAAAACACGGGCACTATTTCCTAGGTTTATTGACAAATCCTCCGCAAGTACACTGCTTTACAAGTTCACAGGGGCACCACAAGTCTCCCAGGGCACGACAGGCACTCAACAAGACACTCAACAGGCAGGGAAACACTTCCAAACAGACAGGCACACGCTGGCTTCCTCTCGGGCCAAGCGTCTCCTTTCTTTCAGTCTCTCTCTTCCCGCCACTCCCAGTGCTGCCACCTGCAACAGTTCAGCCACCCGCACCCATACCCCTGCTGTAACACTATAAAACCAATGGAAGATTGTAAAATTGAGTTAGAATACCAGATAAAAAAGACAAAGACTGAAAAAGCAGCAGGACCCAATGAAATTAAGACGAAACTCCTTATTGCTATGACACACAACGATAAATGTAAAACAACTCTCGTACAAGCATTAAATGATGTCAGTGATGCAGCAATAATCCCGGATACATGGAAAACATGAAATACTAAATTACTGGAGAAAAACGCAAAGCCAGCAATAAAAGCTGTGAGTCCAATAGCCCTTACAGACACCACAGATAAATTATTAATAGGAATCATAAAAAAATAATAATAATAAATAAAAATGAATAAATAAAATGCAGACATCTACAATAAAACGATATATTAATGGAAGAACAAAATACATATACGGAAAACAGAAGAGCAGCAGACAATTTATTTATACTAAATTACTGTATACAGAAGAGTTAGGAATATAAGAGATCACTTATATTAATATCAGTAGACTTTGCAAAGGCATTCGACAGGTATAAGCAGAGAAATGCTAAAATATAAGATACACCCAAAGTTAATTGACCTGATCGCTAAAGTATATACAGAGGACAACACCAAAATATTCCTTGATGATAAAGAAATGTGTAGTATTGAAATAACGAATGGTATACAAGGATGCAATGGGTCAACTGTTATATTTCTTATGGTGGCATATCCTATCATTGAAAAACTTAACCAATCCAATGCTTAATTCAGGAATGATGTGTGTGTGTGTGTGTGTGTGTGTGTGTGTGCGCCCTGGCCTCAGTATTTCTGGGTGATGATGGAATGCTTCTTGTAATTAATAAAGGTGAGGCTAAACAAAATATAAAGTTAGTAATAAAAGGACCATTAAGTGGGCCTTCTTTCATTAATGTTTAGTGCCCTTTGCCAGTGGAAGGATGACTGAAGCAGTGAAGGAGTCCCTGGAGACAATGTGCATGGCGTGCCAGCTGTAGCAATGGAAGGAGTATTGAGGCAGTGAAGGAGTCCCTGGAGAGAGAGAGAGAGAGAGAGAGAGAGAGAGAGAGAGAGAGAGAGAGAGAGAGAGAGAGAGAGAGAGAGAGAGAGAGAGAGAGAGAGAGAGAGAGAGATTAATGTTTGAAGAAAAATAAATGTGTTCTATTTTAATGAAGGAATATATGATTGAATAAATCAACAAGGAAAGGGAGAAAGAGGTGATGAAAAGAAGGATGAAAGAAAGAGCTAAAAATAATAAAAAAATGAAGGACAAAGAAGCAAATATGTTAAACATAACACATTTATAATTCAAACGAAGGAAGGAAGGAAGGAAGGATGGAGGGAAAAAAAGGAAGGAACCCTGTAAATAAGGAAACAAAGACAATACAATACGTACTTAAATAATAATAATAATAATAATAATAATAATAATAATAATAATAATAATAACAACAACAACAACAACATTAACAACAACCACATAACGGAATTAAACAAAAGAAGTAAAAAGAAAGGAAGGAGAGAAGGTGTGCAGTGAACTAACTAGAAAAGAAGAGGAAGAGGAGAAGAAAAAGAAAAGTAGGAGGAGGAGAAAAGGAAGAAAAAGGAAGCAAAACAATTGAGAAAGAAGTAAGACAGCTTTCTACACGTCATTAATTTTCTTTTCTCTTTTTTTTCTCTCTCTTTTCTTATTAATGTCAGAAGCAAAGGAAGAAGAAGAAGAAGAAAAAGAAGAAAAAGAAGAAGAATAAGAATAATAAGAATAAGAAGAAGAAGAAGGAAAGGAGGAGAATGACAAGAGGAGGAGGAGGAGGAGCAGGGGGAGAAAGAGGAGGAAGAGGAGAAAAAAAGAGGAAGAGGAGGAAGAAGAGGAAGAAGGGGTGGAGGGAAGCTGAAATGAGATCAAGTTTGAAGCATAAATTGTAAGTTTTGGATCTATGACATTAGCGTGGAATGACATCATCAACAATAATAATAATAATAATAATAATAATAATAATAATAACAATAATAATAATAACAATAATAATAATAACAATAATAATAATAACAATAATAATAATAATATAGAGAAACTAGTTTTAATATTTTACATGGGCACTGTTTCAAAGTTCTTTCCTTCATCTTCTTTTCCTTCACCTTTTCGTTTTCCTCTTCCCGCACAGATGCAAATAAAAAAAAAAGTTGATTAGTCGTTTTCTATTCAAGACATAAAAAAAGAATGTATGTGTGTTTTTTTCTTTATATATATATATATATATATATATATATATATATATATATATATATATATATATATATATATATATATATATATATATATATATATATATATATATTGTTTGCCTTCCTTTTCGTCCTCCCCTCAGATACAATAAATAAATAAATAAATAAATAAATAGATGAAAAGGAAGAAAGTGCTTGATTTTATTTTCGAGTTAAAAAATTGTACGCATTTCTTTTTCTTTTTTTTTTAGTGTTCGTATCTATTTATTTATTTTTTTATCCGATTGTTCACAAGAAAAGAATGAATCACGAATGCCTTTATCTCTCTCTCTCTCTCTCTCTCTCTCTCTCTCTCTCTCTCTCTCTCTCTCTCTCTCTCTCTCTCTCTGGTTCCTCCCAAAAAGTGTGGCTTAGTTTTATTTCAACCAAAAAGCAAAGGAAAAAAAGAAAGAAAAGTGCATAAAAGAAAAACCTAAAAGTTGTGTTTGGATGTAGTCTATACTGACTCTTCCTTTTTCTCTTCTGACTATTCCACATTTATCTGGGGAAAAAATATATGAAAAAGATTAAAAACAAGAAATAAAGAGAAATACATTTGTCTCTTTTGCGAGCACACTCACTCTTACGAAGACACCCCAAGCAAGATAAAGTTAACACACACACACACACACACACACACACACACACACACACACACACACACACGTACACATTAGTTTTGACATGCTAATGAAAAATAGCCATGATTATTTGAAAAGGTTACTGTGGCATTTCTAGTTCATCGTAACTTTAAAGTAAATAAATAAATATAAGAATTAAGTATATATGTATTGGTATTAGTATTAATATACAAGGATAGGAAATGAAGGTGAAAGCTGTTATAAAAAAAAAAGTTTATTTTGTATTCATAAGCTAATGTGCATGCTTGAAAAATAATAGAGAAATGGAGCAATACGAGATATTAATAATAAGAAGAACAAGAACAAAACAAGAAGAACAAGAAGAACAAGAACAAGAAAAGAAGAAGAAGAAGAACAACAACAACAACAACAACAACAACAACATTAATCACAATACCACCACCATCACCACCACTACATCCACACCAAAACACGAAATGAAGAATGAATACAGTGATCTTTTTAAAACCACCAAACACATCATTGCAATAACAAGTACAGTGCGTAGCCACATACCTTATCTTTAAACCCAATGCACCAAAACCACTGGGAACACATTAAAACAAAACAAAAGAAGAAAAAAAAATTAAATAAATAAAACGAAACGGACAATAATTAATTTCACCTCCTTTCTTTCTCTTCGTCTTTCTCATCATCATCACCTTCCCCCTCTTCCCTTCCTCCATCTTCCTCACACTTCTACGAAACTGAGAGCAAAATGAAGCAGAGACGAAAAAAAAGAAGTAAAGGAAGGGAGAAGTGAAATGGAATAATAGAGAAGAAAGTGGAGGGAGGAGGAAGAGGCGAGAGGGAAAAGTAAGCGGGGAAATGAAGTAGAGGGAATAAAGTAAGAAAGATGGAAGAGGGAGTGTTGGAGAAGAGAGGTAAGAGAGAGGAGGAAGAGGGAAGAGAAGACTAGTGAGATGAAAGAGGAGGGAAAATTAGGGATAGGAGGCCAGAGAGAGAGAGAGAGAGAGAGAGAGAGAGAGAGAGAGAGAGAGAGAGAGAGAGAGAGAGAGAGATCAACAAGAGGTCATAAGGCGTCGTAAGAAGGACGAGAAAGAGAAAAAAGAGAAGAGAAGAGACTTTAAAAGAAGGAAGAGGAGTGTAAAAGACAAAGAATGAGAACTAGAAGAAGTGAGAAAAGAAATGACAAATAAAGGAGGAAGGGGAGAAGAACAGAGAAGGAGCAGGGAAATACAGACAGACAGACAGACAAACAAATAAAAATAACCAGTTCAAACAAAAGAAGGGAAGTAAGTAAAGGAAGAGAAAAAGCAAATAAGAAATAAGAAGGAAGTAAAAAAGAAGACAAAAAGAAACAAAAGAAAGGAAGTAAGCAAAGGAAGAGAAGAAGCAAATAAGAAATAAGAAGAAGGAAGTAAAAAAAGAAGACAAAGAAAGAAATAGACACACATAAAAACATAATGAAAATAGATAAATAAATAAATAAACAAATAAATAAATAAATAAATAAACAAAATGAAATAAAATACAGTAAAAATAAAATATAACAAATAAATAGATAAAATAACCAAACCAAACAAGGCCAAACTATCGAATTACCACACTCGTTAACTAACCCAACTTAAGTCACTACCAATCTCACTGAAATGAACATAAATCAACTGAAAAGGGAGGGAGGGAGGGAGGGAGGCAAGGTTACGCTAGGACAGAGAAAGACCGACCCAATTTTAAACAAGGCGAGGTGGGGCGCGGTCAGGGTAGGTCACGACGTGCTTAGCGAGGCTGGGGTGCGTGCGGTCAGAATCGGGTATTGAGGAGTTGGTAAATGAAGACAAGGCACGGAGAGGCGAAGGTGAAGGTGACGCCAGTTGTGTTATAGCAGGCTGCAGCACGCCACGGGGAAAGGTCAGGCCGTCACAGGTCACTGCACAAGAGGTTACAGGTCAAGTAGGGTCAGATGAGTCACGGGGGTGTTATATGTGTGCTATATACGTGTTATCTGGTGTTATGGTGGGTTATGTAAGGTTAGGTGGGGATCAGGTGAGGTTAGGTGGAGTTAGGTGGGGTTAGATAAGGTTGTGTGAGCTCAGGTGAGGTTCCTCGGGGTTAGGTAGGGTTAGCTAAAAGAAGAAGAAGAAGAAGAAGAAGAAGAAGAAGAAGAAGAAGAAGAAGAAGACAAATACAAAAGAAGCAGAAAAAATATAATTCACAGCGCAAGAGGTCAAAAGTTCAAAAAAGGTCACATGACTCAAAACACGATATAAGAGAAGAGGTAAGGTCAGGTAAGGATAATTCTTCTTACACCTACAGACGTCCTTTGTTGACATTCACTGTAAATAAAAAAAAAAAATTGCATTAACAGAGAAAAATGAAAAAAAAAAAGATAAAAATATAAGAGTAATATTATCTTTCCTAAGCTGCCAGACGATTTCAAAGACCGCAGAACAAAAAAATAAATAAATACAAATAATATAAAAATAAATACTGAAAAAACTTGCGAGATTATCAGAAAAAAAAAATGTATTGACACAGAAGAGAGTAAGAGGAAAATGGAAGTTCATTTTGTGTTTTCTAAGCTACAAGATAATTTAAAAGACTGCAAAACAAAACAAAAAATGTCTGAAAAAAGAAAAGCTTTATCTGGTTATGAGAAAAAAAATATTGACAACGAGGAGAATAAGAAGGAAAAGGAAATTAAATTTGTTTTGTCTAAGCTACAACACAGCTCAAGAGACTTTTATTTTTTTTTATGTAGGAAGGACACTGACCAAGGGCAACAAAAATCTAATAAAAAAAAATCCCCCACTGAAATGCCAGTCCCATAAAAGGGTCAAAGCAGTGGTCAAAAATTTGTGGATAAGTGTCTTGAAACGTCCCTCTTGAAGGAATTCAAGTCATAGGAAGGTGGAAATACAGAAGCAGGCAGAGAGTTCCAAAGTTTACCAGAGAAAGGGATGAATGATTGAGAATACTGCTTAACTCTTGCGTTAGAGAGGTGGACTGAATAGGGGTGAGAGAAAGAAGTAAGTCTTGTGCAGCGAGGCCACGGAAGGAGGGGAGGCATGCAGTTAGCAAGATCAGAAGAGCAGTTAGCATGAAAATAGCGGTAGAGGACAGCTAGATATGCAACGTTGCGGCGGTGAGAGAGAGGCTGAAGACAGTCAGTTAGAGGAGAGGTGTTGATGAGATGAAAAGCTTTTGATTCCACCCTGTCTAGAAGAGCAGTATGAGTGGAACCCCCCCAGACATGTGAAACATACTCCATACATGGACGGATAAGGCCCTTGCACAGAGTTAGCAGCTGGGGGGGAGAGAAAAACTGGCGGAGACGTCTCAGAACACCTAACTTCATAGAAGCTGTTTTAGCTAGAGATGAGATGTGAAGTTTCCAGTTCAGATTATAAGTAAAGGACAGACCGAGGATGTTCAGTGTAGAAGAGGGGGACAGTTGAGTGTCATTGAAGAAGAGGGGATAGTTGTCTGGAAGGTTGTGTCGAGTTGATAGATGGAGGAATTGAGTTTTTGAGGCATTGAACAATACCAAGTTTGCTCTGCCCCAATCAGAAATTTTAGAATGATCAGAAGTCAGGCGTTCTGTGGCTTCCCTGCGTGAAATGTTTACCTCCTGAAGGGTTGGACTTCTATGAAAAGACGTGGAAAAGTGCAGGTATCATCAGCGTAGGAGTGGATAGGACAAGAAGTTTGGTTTAGAAGATCATTAATGAATAATAAGAAGAGAATGGGTGACAGGACAGAACCCTGAGGAACACCACTGTTAATAGATTTAGGAGAAGAACAGTGACCGTCTACCACAGCAGCAATAGAACGGTCAGAAAGGAAACTTGAGATGAAGTTACAGAGAGAAGGATAGAAACCGTAGGAGGGTAGTTTGGAAATCAAAGCTTTGTGCCAGACTCTATCAAAAGCTTTTGATATGTCCAAGGCAACAGCAAAAGTTTCACCAAAATCTCTAAAAGAGGATGACCAAGACTCAGTAAGGAAACCCAGATCACCAGTAGAGCGGCCTTGACGGAACCCATACTGGCGATCAGATAGAAGGTTGTGAAGTGATAGATGTTTAAGAATCTTCCTGTTGAGGATAGATTCAAAAACTTTAGATAGGCAGGAAATTAAAACAATAGGACGGTAGTTTGAGGGATTAGAACGGTCACCCTTTTTAGGAACAGGTTGAATGTAGGCAAACTTCCAGCAAGAAGGAAAGGTAGATGTTGACAGACAGAGCTGAAAGAGTTTGACTGGGCGAGGTGCAAGCACGGAGGCACAGTTTCGGAGAACAATAGGAGGGACCCCATCAGGTCCATAAGCCTTCCGAGGGTTTAGGCCAGCGAGGGCATGGAAAACATCATTGCGAAGAATTTTAATACGTGGCATGAAGTAGTCAGAGGGTGGAGGAGAGGGAGGAACAAGCCCAGAATCGTCCAAGGTAGTGTTTTTAGCAAAGGTTTGAGCAAAGAGTTCAGCTTTAGAAATAAATGTGATAGCAGTGGTGCCATCTGGTTGAAGTAGAGGAGGGAAAGAAGAAGAAGCAAAGTTATTGGAGATATTTTTGGCTAGATGCCAGAAATCACGAGGGGAGTTAGATCTTGAAAGGTTTTGACATTTTCTGTTAATGAAGGAGTTTTTGGCTAGTTGGAGAACAGACTTGGCATGGTTCCGGGCAGAAATATAAAGTGCATGAGATTCTGGTGATGGAAGGCTTAAGTACCTTTTGTGGGCCACCTCTCTATCATGTATAGCACGAGAACAAGCTGTGTTAAACCAAGGTTTAGAAGGTTTAGGACGAGAAAAAGAGTGAGGAATGTACGCCTCCATGCCAGACACTATCACCTCTGTTATGCGCTCAGCACACAAAGACGGGTCTCTGACACGGAAGCAGTAGTCATTCCAAGGAAAATCAGCAAAATACCTCCTCAGGTCCCCCAAACTAGCAGAGGCAAAACGCCAGAGGCACCTTCGCTTAGGGGGATCCTGAGGAGGGATTGGAGTGACAGGACAAGATAAAGATATGAGATTGTGATCGGAGGAGCCCAACGGAGAAGAAAGGGTGACAGCATAAGCAGAAGGATTAGAGGTCAGGAAAAGGTCAAGAATGTTGGGCGTATCTCCAAGACGGTCAGGAATACGAGTAGGGTGTTGCACCAATTGCTCTAGGTCATGGAGGATAGCAAAGTTGTAGGCTAGTTCACCAGGATGGTCAGTGAAGGGAGAGGAAAGCCAAAGCTGGTGGTGAACATTGAAATCTCCAAGAATGGAGATCTCTGCAAAAGGGAAGAGGGTCAGAATGTGCTCCACTTTGGAAGTTAAGTAGTCAAAGAATTTCTTATAGTCAGAGGAGTTAGATGAGAGGTATACAGCACAGATAAATTTAGTATGAGAGTGACTCTGTAGTCGTAGCCAGATGGTGGAAAACTCGGAAGATTCAAGAGCGTGGGCACGAGAGCAGGTTAAGTCATTGCGCACATAAACGCAGCATCCAGCTTTGGATCGAAAATGAGGATAAAGAAAGTAGGGGGGAACAAAAAAGGGGCTACTGTCAGTTGCCTCAGACACCTGAGTTTCAGTGAGGAAAAGAAGATGAGGTTTAGAAGAGGAGAGGTGGTGTTCTACAGATTGAAAATTAGATCTTAGACCGCAAATATTGCAGAAGTTAATGAAGAAAAAGTTGAGAGGGGTGTCAAGACACTTAGGGTCGTCGAGAGAAAGGCAGTCCGACCTGGGGACATTTATGGTCCCCTCCCCAGATGGGGACTCCAAGGCTGGTGTAGGAGTCACCATGATGATTAAAAACATTTTGAGTGAAGGGTGTGTGTGTGTTATTAGGTGCTTGTAGTTTTGTGTGGAGGAAGAGAGTTGTCTTTAGAGGGCAGGCAGTGACTGCCCCCTTGTGTTGTGAGACACAAAGGGAAACGTTCAGTGAGGTCACAGCTGGGTTTAATGATAAGTTCACAGCACCCCCTGAACAGTGCTTTAGACCTCACTGGGAGTAATTATCGTTTCGGCAGGTGTCTACTGCCTCCTCCTCCTAGGTGTATACTGCCTCCTCCTCCTAAAAGTGTCTAAAAAAAGCTCTATATTGTTATGAAAGAAGAAATGTAATGACAGAACAGAAAACAAGAAAGTAATGAAGGTAAACGCTACAACTCCGTGCCTGCTTCTGTTTGTCCTCCTTCCTATGACTTGAACTCTTTGAAGATGGAGGTTTCAAGACACCTATCATTTAATTTTTGACGATCGTTTCTGACTCTTTGGGGACTGGCACCTCAGTAGGCCTTTATCTATTTTTTTTCTTTTAATTTTGTTGGCCTTTGCCGGTCCCCCTCTTGCATAAAAAAAGTCTTTTCTAAGCTATTCAATAATTCATTACAGCGCGGTACAAAACTGTCTAAGAAAAAGAAAAAACCTCTAGGTAATTATGAGAACAGGAAAAAAGTATACTGAGAGAAAAAAAATAAGAAAAGAAAAGAAAGTCAATATTGTCTTTCCTATGCTACAAAAAAAAATTAAGAAAGTGTAGTACAAAAATAATAATAAAAAAAAATCCCTAGATAAGTGAGAAAAAATGCAATAATCTCCCCCTCCAAAAAAAAAAGGAAAAGAAAAAAAGAAACAAAAGAAAGCTGATCTCGACTTTTCTAACTTACGAAACAATGAAAAGACTAGCACCAAAATTGTCTAAAGAAAACCCATAGGTAATTACGGGAAGAAAAGAGAGAGAGAAAAAAAAAACAATCTAGGAGTAAAAACTGCAGTGCATCAAGAAAAAAAAAAAAAAACAGATAAGTTTAATCAGTACAGGTAGAATTGGTCTTCCTAGGGATCATGAACAGAGCAAGCCAGGTAAGAGGGGGACGGGAGGTCAAGGTCAGGTCAAAAAAGCCGTCCCCTCCTCCCACACAGGTACTAATTACAGGTAGCGAGGGGGGCTGAGGTGGGGGATGAGGGGGAATGAGAGGAGGTGAGGGGAGGTGAGGGGAGGTGAGAGGGGGAGGGAGTGAGTTGCAAGTAAACATGTGTGCCTTTGCTGATTGCTGCTCTCTTTGTCCTCTCTCTCTCTCTCTCTCTCTCTCTCTCTCTCTCTCTCTCTCTCTCTCTCTCTCTCTCTCTCTTACTTATTTTTCCATTCTATTTTTTTCGGTTTTTCTTTTATTCGTCTAGATTATTTTGAGTTCTTGTTTTTTTTTATCTCCTTCATTTTTCTGTTTGTCACATTTTTTTCCGTACTGCTATTTATGTATATTTTCTTTATCATTACAACACCAAACATTCCTTGTCTCCCGCTGAAGTTATAGCGTCAAAAGTATTCCTAGTGACACCGCCTGAACCTTCACATTAGCACACTTAACTATTAGACGTAAAGGAGAGAGCAGCGGTATAGTCAGGCAGGCATTACTTCACCAAACACTCCCCGTCCGTCGCTCAATTCCTGGGGAGACGATAAACTAACACCTTGGAGCCAGACCCCGGCAAATCTGCACACTTCACTGTACGTGGAGGAAAACACACGGCAAAGTTGGACCCAATCATTACAACATCCAACACTCCCCGCCTCTCACAAGTTCAGGAGTGAGGATAAACTGTGACCTTGCAAGCCAGAACCGTCACATTTCTCCCAGTGACGCCTGAACGACTGAGGCAATGGGGCGCGCGCTGAATGCCAAGACACCCATCCCCCCTTCCCTTCCCCATCCCCAGCCCCTGCCGCCCACCTCCCCCCCTCCCGCCACCTGCCCGCCCCTCTGCTCCCCGCTGCCTCCGCGGTCCTCAGGTGTGACGCGGCTAGGAACGACCTGCGGCTCTATGACCACGTGACGGTAACTGGTTATGTCGCTGGTGTGTGTGTGTGTGTGTGTGTGTGTGTGTGTGTTGGGGAAGAGGGAGACTGAGGGTGAGGTTGGAGGAAAGTAGTACTAGGGGTAGTGTATAGACCACCGACCAGTACAGAGGAAATGAACACCTCACTGTGGCAGGAATTAAATAGAGCAGGCAGGTACAGTCAGGTATGTGTGGAAGGAGATTTTAATTTTAGGAATATCGACTGGAGTCTGATTGTGGGTAACAAGGAAGCAAAGGAATTTCTTAAGGTAATTCAGGATAATTTTCTTAAAACAGGTAGTCGTAGAACCCACAAGGGGGAATAACATTCTAGATTTAATTCTTACTAAGAGGGAGGAAGCAGTCACGCAGGTAGAGGTTGGAGGACAGCTAGGTAACAGTGACCATAGGGAAATTAGGTACAATTTAGAATGTGAAGAAACTGTTAGAAACAAAAACACTAGTAAAATACCTGACTTTAGGAGAGCAGATTTTGAAGAATTAAAAAGGTACCTCCAAGGAGTGGACTGGCAAAGGATGCAGGGGGAGGTCAGGTCAGGGACGGAGTTCAGAGAGATAAGGCAGGATGAGAGAGGTGAGGTGAGGCGTGAGGGTGAAGGACAAGAGGAGGGAAGATGTGTCCGGAAGGGAGGAGGAAACAGGAAGGGGGGAGACAGGTGTGAGTATGTTGGAATGTCAGGTCATGCTGGAATGAGAGAGGTGAGGTCGAGGCGAGTAGATGAGGGAGTGGAGAGGATGGTAGGGGACGAGATGAGGGGACTAGGTGAAGTAAATGTGGATGAATTGTATAAATATTTCGTAGATAAAGTTCATACAGGTCAGTTAGCAAATATCCCGTATAGAGCAATAAGATCACAAAAAAAAATGACTCTAAATGGATGACTGCTAGGTTAAAGCATTATATAGGGCGTAAGAGAAGTATATATAAGAGATTAAGGGCAGGTGAAGAAGTTTTAAGGACACAATATAATGAATTAGTTAGAACAGTCAGGAAGTTAACGAGGAAAGCTAAGGACAATTATGAATTAAAGGCGAAGACGGACCCCAAGGGATTTTATCAGGTATACAGGACGAAGAATAAGGATACTGTAGGTCCATTAGAGACAGCAGATGGGGAGCTGGTTAGTTCTGGGGAGGAGATAAGTAAACTTCTGAATGATTATTTTTTAACTGTCTTCACCCAGGAAAACATGCAGGATATGCCAGATAGTGAACAGGTGTTTAGAGCAGATGAGAATGAGAAGCTGACAGATATTTCCATAACTAGGGAGATAGTGGAACAGGAGATAGATAGGCAAAAAAAGTTCAAGACACCAGGACCTGATGAAATATATCTCAAAGTACTTAAGGAATGTCAAGAGGTTATTAGTGAGCCGTTAGTTTCTGTCTTTAGGAAATCACTGGAGTCGGGTGAGGTACCAGTAATGTGGAGGCAGGCTAATGTAGTACCCATCTTTAAGAAAGGAGATAAAACTTTAGCGTCTAATTATAGACCTGTCAGCTTAACTTCAGTTGTAGGTAAAATGTTAGAGTCAATAATAGCGAGGAACATTAGGGAACATTTAGACAAACATAACTTGATAAATCAGTCACAGCATGGCTTCACGAAGGGGAAGTCTTGCCTGACAAACTTGTTAAGTTTTTACAGTAAGGTGTACGAGGCAGTAGATAATGGTGATAGTTATGATATCTTATATCTGGACTTTAGTAAAGCATTTGACAAGGTACCCCATCAAAGGCTCCTGAGAAAGGTTAGGGCACACGGGATAGATGGGAAGGTGTTAGGCTGGATAGGGTCATGGCTTGGTAACAGGCGACAGAGAGTGGTAATAAACGGCTCGAAATCCGAGTGGGGTCATGTAATTAGTGGGGTGCCACAGGGATCAGTATTAGGGCCATTGTTATTTCTAATGTATATCAATGACTTGGATAGTGGAATTAGTAGTGATGTTAGTAAATTTGCGGATGACACAAAGATAGGTAGATTAATTAGGTCAGAATCGGATGCCATCGCCTTGCAGGCAGACTTAGATAGAATGAATGAATGGACGGATAGATGGCAAATGCAGTTTAATATCAATAAATGCAAAGTGCTTAGCGTAGGTAGAGGAAACCCACACAATAGGTACACATTAGACAACAAAACTCTGATAGGTACAGGGTACGAGAAAGATTTAGGAGTTATAGTTAGCTTTGAACTCCGTCTGGGGAAACAATGCATAGAAGCCAGAAACAAGGCAAATAGGGTACTAGGATTAATTTTTGCGAGTGTTAAAAGTAGAAGGCCGGGAGTAATATTATATACTTGGCGCTGGTCAAACCTCATCTAGACTACGCGGTGCAGTTCTGGTCCCCACATTACAGGAAAGATATAGGTCTATTAGAATCAGTACAGAGGAGAATGACTAAAAGGATACAGGGGATGAGGAGTATTCCTTACGAGGCGAGGTTGAAGCTGTTAAATTTACATTCTTTAGAGAGACGTAGGTTAAGAGGGGACCTGATAGAAGTCTTTAAGTGGTATAAGGGTTGTAACAAGGGAGATGTAGGCGAGATTCTTAGGATCAGCAACCAGGGTAGAACAAGAAATAACGGGTTCAAGCTTGAAAAATTTAGGTTTAGGAAGGAGATAGGAAAAAATTGGTTCTCAAATAGAGAAGTAGATGAGTGGGACGGACTCAGTAATCATGTAGTTAGTGCTAGGACACTAGAGAGCTTTAAGAGAAGATTAGACAAAGTTATGGATGGGGATAACAGATGGAAATAGGTAGGTGTGTTTCATACAGGGACTGCCACGTGTAAGCCTGGTCGCTTCTTGCAGCTTCCCTTATTTCTTATGTTCTTATGTTCTTATGTTCTCTCTCTCTCTCTCTCTCTCTCTCTCTCTCTCTCTCTCTCTCTCTCTCTCTCTCTCTCTCTCTCTCTCTCTCTCTTTAGCTGCAGTACTCTCTGAACTTATGCTTATATTGATGACTTATTTTTTATATTCCTTTCTCGTACTACCAAGCTCCATAAGTCTCTCTCTCTCTCTCTCTCTCTCTCTCTCTCTCTGGGAAAAGCACAACTGGAATTTGCTTAAGACAAAATAAAACAGCGTCTCCTTCACACGTGTGCAAAAATATTCGCTTATTGAAAACGCTTCGAGAAGAAGAATAATAGAAAAAAAAGAAAACACGGTACAGTTTTGGTTCACGATCCTGCTTACGTTCTTCTTTCTGCCCAGAGAGAGAGAGAGAGAGAGAGAGAGAGCGAGCTGCACCTGCTTATCCTTTCCTTTCACATTCATGATATCCCCTCCCTATCTCTGCGTGCGTCTGAGTATCTGTGTGTCTGATGCGGGGCTGAGTATCGTGAACCCTGAGTTATGAGTGTAATTTCCTCTGCAATTTCCGTCACTTTACGCTTTTTCCCTTCTTTATTGTCCCATCATTGAGCGAGTGAGAGGCGAGGTGGCGATAGCGCTCAGCTTGGCGATAGCGTCACGTGTTGTTTGTACCTTCTTTATGTAAACGGAGAGGGAAGGTATGGATGGATTAGTGAATGAGTGAGTGAGTGTATGAGTGAGTGAGGGAAGGGATGGATGGACTGGCGAGTGAGTGAGTGACTAAGTAAGGGAAGGGATGGATGGACGGGCGAGTGAGTGAGTGAGTGAGGGAACGAGTGAGGGAAGAGATGGATGGACTGGCGAGTGAATGAGTGAGTCAATCAGTGAGTTAGGGAAAGAATGGATGGATTAATGAATGAATGAATGAGTGAGGGACGGGATGGATGGGTTGGTGTATGAGTGAGTGAGTGAGTGAGTGAGTTTTCCTCCTTCAGCACATGTTTGAATGGAGATGTGCTTGAATTGTGCATTGGTTTGTAAGCTTCCTTCCTCTTCGTTAGTTAATATTGAATCAGGATTGAAAGGTGATGTGTTTCTTTTCTTTATTCACGTCAGTCTCTCGTAAAAAAAAAAAAAGTAGGAATACACAAAGGAACGTTAAGGAAGAATAAACTTCAACATGTAGATTTGCTGGCTCTAACGAGAGTATTTGTGACAAGCTGCACAGATCTAAAGGCAAAAGATGTAGTACAGGATAATAAAGGTGAAGGGTTGTGTACGAGTGTGAAAATGCACTCTGCCTCTCTTTCTGTATGTCTAATTCTGTCTGTCTGCTTGTCTGTATTTATGTGTGTGTCTTTCTGGTCTGTGTGTCTTTCTGTCTGTACTTTTTGGTCTGTTTGTGTCTGTGTCTGTGTGTCTCCGTGTTTGCCTGTTTCTCTCTCTCTCTCTCTCTCTCTCTCTCTCTCTCTCTCTCTCTCTCTCTCTCTCTCTCTCTCTCTCTCTCTCTCTCTCTCCTCTATCACACACACACACACAACGAAAAAAAAATGTCTTATACATAAACGCAAACCTGATTTATTTTTCCGTTGTATCTCATGTTGTTATCTTGTTAACATATCTTTACTTTGTCCAGCTTGGCTCACTTCTCATCCCTTCCCTCCTGGAGGCAGCGGTGTAGGGCAGGGCAGGCGGACACCAGGCAAGGGCGGGGTAACAAGGCAACTTGTTGTATTGTCCCTCATTGTGTGTCCCTTGCAGTGCCATATATATATATATATATATATATATATATATATATATATATATATATATATATATATATATATATATATATATATATATATATATATATATAATCTGCTTTATGTCAACGGGTATTCATTTACATCATCATTGAGTGTCGCTCTTGTATGGTGTTCAACATTAACATACAAATGAGTTTAAGTGTTGGAGGCACCGCATTGTTGGTGTGTTTCCTGATGACTCGCTCAGACTAGGCCAAGTTTGTTGTCGTTGCTGCACCGAAGAGGACCATCTCTTGAGAACATCACTGATATTTGATCGTCTCTCATTTCTATTACAGCGCATTTGATGGCAAATTATGGACAGACTACACCAAGCTGTTTTTCGTTGCTGCTGCAGAGACCACCATCTCTTTGGATATTACAATAATGTTTAGTTTCCTCTCATATTTCTCTCTGTCACAGCGTGTTAGATGGCAAGTTTTGAACAACGCAGTAATATTCAGCGTACTCGTATTTATTCCCACCGCATTGTGTCCGGCAGCAAATTTCGTCATGTAGGGAAGTCTGGCTATCATGATAATACATCTCTAATGTCTTTCTTCATCACAGCATGTCAGAGAGAAAACTTTTGGATATTACAATAATAATTCACGTTCCTATTTCAGTACGTTAGGCAGCAAATGTTCCCAGTGACAATATCTCCCTTTTCAAGTGTTTATCACTGCACGTCAGATAACAAGTTTTGGACGAAAGATCTGGTAGGAGACAGGAAAATTTGGACGAAAAATCAGATAATAGGGAGATTTAGCACAACCCTTGTATTGGTGATGAAACTGAGGCACCGAACAGATGTATCTCATTTGTCTTTCAGATTTGACTTACCTGTGCCTTGGAAACTGCGAAGACTGCATGGTATTCGTGGGGTTTGTAATTTATTGATATTCTTGATCCACACTCGTGAAAACAGATATGGTTTGCTTTACCCTTGAGCCACGTGTATAATTATGTTAACGTAATAACATACAGGATTGAACTGAACAGCGTTGAGTCCAGTTTAAGAAGCTCGTACACTCCTTTTTTTCCCCTAACTGAATGTGGCGAGTGAAATTCATGAACCACTTCTCAGATGGCAGATATAGTTTACCCTTGCACCACATGGGTAAAAAATTCCTAATTCGATAATGTACAGTCCAGTATAAGATCATACTTTCTCCTTTCCTATTTAAGTGTGCTTATTGACATTCATGAACCGGAGCTCAGGAAGGCAAGCCAATATCGTGTGCTTTACCTTTGTACCGCTCGAAACATACCAGGATAAGATGCAACATTTACTGTGATGACGTGTGTAAACAACACTAAACTTTCTTTTTGCTGAGTTAAGGAGTGTGTATAACGACATTCGTGAGCCACACCTCAGAAGGCCAAGCCAGTGCAGTGTGCTTTACCCTTGAAAACGTAATAAAAGATGCAGCATTTGGTTAGATAGCTCCCGGTGTGAGAGCATTCCACTTCCTTCTTTTCCTACTTAAGGATCTTGACATTCATGAAGTTCACCTCACAAATTCAAGCAAATATTGTATATTGTACCCTCACAACACTTGAAAATATAGAATAATTCGTAGCTTTCAGTGTGATAGCGTCCAATGTAAGAATATCCGATTTTTTGCCCATGTTTATTGGTGGATATATTGACAATCATGAACGCACCTCAGAAATCTTAATTAATATAGAATTCTTTACTCTTGTATCATAAAAAGAAAAAAAAACATAGCAGAATAATATATATCAAACTCCATATTAGTCGCTGCAAGAATACCCGACTTTGGCTTTCTACGTCAGGGTTGAAGTTATGCTGATTGGCATTTATGAACGCCCCTTAGAAAAACAACACAGTATGCTTCACCTTAGCGCCACATTAAAAAAAAAAAAAACCTGAATGATGTGCAAATCTTGGGTGTAGCGTCCACTGTAAGAACTTCACTTTTTTTTTTTTTCGTTAGAGTTGAGTTGATTTTTATCACTCGATTTTTTTTTTTTCTAGGAGGGACACTGGCCAAGGGAAACAAAAAAAAAAAAAAAATGCCCACTGAGATGCCAGCCCCATAAGAGGGTCCAAAGCGATAGTCAAAAATTCAAGGATAAGTGTCTTGAAACCTCCCTCTTGAAGGAATTCAAGTTATAGAAAGGCGGAAATACAGAAGCAGGCAGGGAGTTCCAGAGTTTACCAGAGAAAGGGGTGAATGACTGAGAATACTGGTTAACTCTTGCATTAGAGAGGTGGACAGAATAGGGATGAAAGAAAAAAGAAAGTCTTGTGCAGCGAGGCCGCGGGAGGAGGGGAGGCATGCAATTAGCAAGATCAGAAGAGCAGTTAGCATGAAAATAACGGTAGAAGACAGCTAGAGATGCAGCATTGCGGCGGTGAGAGAGAGGCTGAAGACAGTCAGTTAGAGGAGAGGAGTTGATGAGACGAAAAGTTTTTGATTCCACCCCTTCTAGAAGAGCAGTATGAATGGAACCCCCCAGACATGCAAAGCATACTCCATACTCTAGAGGAGGAGGCAGTAGACACCTGCCGAAACGATAATTACTCCCAGTGAGGTCTAAAGCACTGTTCAGGGGGTGCTGTGAACTTATCATTAAACCCAGCTGTGACCTCACTGAACTTTGTGTCTCACAACACAAAGGGGTAGTCACAGCCTGCCCTCTAAAGACAACTCTCTTCCTCCACACAAAACTACAAGCACCTAATAACACACACACCCTTCACTCAAAAATTTTAAAATCATGGCGACTCCTACACCAGCCTCGGAGTCCCCATCTGGGGAGGGGACCATAAATGTCCCCAGGTCGGACTGCCTTTCCGTCGACGACCCTAAGTGTCTTGACACCCCCCTCAACTTTTTCTTCATTAACTTCTGCAACATTCGCGGTCTAAGATCTAATTTTCAATCTGTAGAACACCACCTCTCCTCTTCTAAACCTCATCTTCTTTTCCTCACTGAAACTCAGGTGTCTGAGGCAACTGACAGTAGCCCCTTTTCTGTTCCCTCCTACTTTCTCTATCCTCATTTTCGATCCAAAGCTGGATGCTGCGTTTATGTGCGCAATGACTTAACCTGCTCTCGTGCCCACGCTCTTGAATCTTCCGAGTTTTCCACCATCTGGCTACGACTACAGAGTCATTCTCATACTAAATTTACCTGTGCTGTATACCTCTCTCCTAACTCCTCTGACTATAAGAAATTCTTTGACTACTTAACTTCCAAAGTGGAGCACATTCTGACCCTCTTCCCTTTTGCAGAGATCTCCATTCTTGGAGACTTCAATGTTCACCACCAGCTTTGGCTTTCCTCTCCCTTCACTGACCATCCTGGTGAACTAGCCTACAACTTTGCTATCCTCCATGACCTAGAGCAATTGGTGCAACACCCTACTCGTATTCCTGACCGTCTTGGAGATACGCCCAACATTCTTGACCTTTTCCTGACCTCTAATCCTTCTGCTTATGCTGTCACCCTTTCTTCTCCGTTGGGCTCCTCCGATCACAATCCCATATCTTTATCTTGTCCTATCACTCCAATCCCTCCTCAGGATCCCCCTAAGCGAAGGTGCCTCTGGCGTTTTGCCTCTGCTAGTGGGGGGGACCTGAGGAGGTATTTTGCTGATTTTCCTTGGAATGACTACTGCTTCCGTGTCAGAGACCCGTCTTTGTGTGCTGAGCGCATAACAGAGGTGATAGTGTCTGGCATGGAGGCGTACATTCCTCACTCTTTTTCTCGTCCTAAACCTTTTAAACCTTGGTTTAACACAGCTTGTTCTCGTGCTAATACATGATAGAGAGGTGGCCCACAAAAGGTACTTAAGCCTTCCATCACCAGAATCTCATGCACTTTATATTTCTGCCCGGAACCATGCCAAGTCTGTTCTCCAACTAGCCAAAAACTCCTTCATTAACAGAAAATGTCAAAACCTTTCAAGATCTAACTCCCCTCGTGATTTCTGGCATCTAGCCAAAAATATCTCCAATAACTTTGCTTCTTCTTCTTTCCCTCCTCTACTTCAACCAGATGGCACCACTGCTATCACGTCTATTTCTAAAGCTGAACTCTTTGCTCAAACCTTTGCTAAAAACGCTACCTTGGACGATTCTGGGCTTGTTCCTCCCTCTCCTTCACCCTCTGACTACTTCATGCCACGTATTAAAATTCTTCGTAATGATGTTTTCCATGCCCTCGCTGGTCTAAACCCTCGGAAGGCTTATGGACCTGATGGGGTCCCTCCTATTGTTCTCCGAAACTGTGCCTCCGTGCATGCACCTTGCCTAGTCAAACTCTTTCAGCTCTGTCTGTCAACATCTACCTTTCCTTCTTGCTGGAAGTTTGCCTACATTCAACCTGTTCCTAAAAAGGGTGACCGCTCTAATCCCTCAAACTACCGTCCTATTGCTTTAATTTCCTGCTTATCTAAAGTTTTTGAATCTATCCTCAACAGGAAGATTCTTAAACATCTATCACTTCACAACCTTCTATCTGATCGCCAGTATGGGTTCCGTCAAGGCCGTTCTACTGGTGATCTTCTGGCTTTCCTTACTGAGTCTTGGTCATCCTCTTTTAGAGACTTTGGTGAAACTTTTGCTGTTGCCTTGGACATATCAAAAGCCTTTGATAGAGTCTGGCACAAAGCTTTGATTTCTAAACTACCCTCCTACGGTTTCTATCCTTCTCTCTGTAACTTCATCTCAAGTTTCCTTTCTGACCGTTCTATTGCTGCTGTGGTAGACGGTCACTGTTCTTCTCCTAAATCTATTAACAGTGGTGTTCCTCAGAAAAACTGGCGAAAACGTCTCAGAACGCCTAACTTAATAAAAGCTGTTTTAGCTGGAGACGAGATACGAAGTTTCCAGTTCAGATTATAAGTAAAGAACAGACCGAGGATGTTCAGTGTAGAAGAGGGGGACAGTTAAGTGTCATTGAAGAAGAGAGGATAGTTGTCTGGAAGGTTGTGTCGAGTTGATAGATGGAGGAATTGAGTTTTTGAGACATTGAACAAAACCAAGTTTGCTTTGCCCCAGTCAGGTATTTTAGAAAGATCAGAAATCAAGCGTTCTGCGGCTTCCCTGCGTGAAATGTTTACTTCCTGAAGAGTTGGACGTCTATGAAAAGACGTGGAAAAGTGCAGGGTGGTATCATCAGCGTAGGAGTGGATAGAACAAGAAATTTAGTTTAGAAGGTCATTAATGAATAATAAGAAGATAATGGGTGACTGGACAGAACCCTGAGGAACACCATTGCTGATAGATTTAGGAGAAGAACAGTGACCGTCTACCACAGCAGCAATAGAACGGTCAGAAAGGAAACTTGAGATGAAGTTACAGAGAGAAGAATGGAAGCCGTAGGAGGATAATTTGGAAATCAAAGCTTTGTGCCAGACTCTATCAAAAGCTTTTGATATATCCAAGACAACAGCAAAAGTTTCACCAAAATCTCTAAAAGAGGATGACCAAGACTCAGTAAGGAAAGCCAGATCACCAGTAGAGCGGTCTTGACGGAACCACATAATGGCGATCAGATAGAAGGTTGTGAAGTGATAGATGTTTAAGAATCTTCCTGTTGAGGATAGATTCAAAAACTTTAGATTGGCAGGAAATTGAAACAATAGGACGGTAGTTTGAGGGATTAGAATGGTCGCCCTTTTTAGGGAACAGGCTGAATGTAGGCGAACTTCCAGCAAGAAGGAAAGGTAGATGTTGATAGACAGAGCTGAAAGAGTTTGACTAGGCAAGGTGCAAGCAGGGAGGCACAGTTTCGGAGAACAATAGGAGCGATCCCATCAGGTCCATAAGCCTTCCGAGAGTTTAGGCCAGCAAGGGCATGGAAAACATCATTGCGAAGAATTTTAATAGGTAGCATGAAGTAATCAGAGGGTAGAGGAGAGAGAGGAACAAGCCCAGAATCGTCCAAGGTATAGTTTTTATCAAAGGTTTGAGCGAAGAGTTCAGCTTTAGAAATAGATGTGATAGCAGTGGTGTCATATGGTTGAAATAAAGGAGGGAAAGAAGAAGTAAAGTTATTGGAGATATATTGGGCTAGATGCCAGAAGTCACGAGGGGAGTTAGATCTTAAAAGATTTTGACATTTTCTGTTTATGAAGGAGTTTTTGGCTAGTTGGAGAACAGACTTGGCATGGTTCCGGGAAGAAATATAAAGTGCATGAGATTCTGGTGATGGAAGGCTTAAGTACCTTTTGTGGGTTATCTCTCTATCATGTATAGCATGAGAACAAGCTGTGTTAAACCAAGGTTTTGGACGGTTTAGGTCGAGAAAAAGAGTGAGGAATGTACGCCTCCATGCCAGACACAATCATCTGAATATTATGATCGTTCAGGAGTTAGTCATGTTTCCCCTTAACTGTTTGTGGCCAGGATGAGAACCAGTTTTCCTTAGGTCAGTGTATCACCATCATTATTATTCATGGTGCCTGCCAAGGAAAGAGCCATGAGTGTGCGTGTGACTTTCTTTTCCTGACTCCATCGCCTTTCCCTTCCCCTGCAGGTGGCCACTCGCTCTTCAGGAACCCGCCACGCTGTTTGCCTTTTTTGGGTGAGTAAACTTTTTTGGAGAACGATCCATGCCTTCGTCCTCCGAACTTTAATTTAATTCTTTTACTGTAATCTTTTCCAAATCCCATTTCACAGCAATGGTCAGTCTTATCCATTTATGTCCCACCCGCTCATTTGGTGCCACGCGAGTTCTTCTACGACTTTACTTTTGCAAGCTGTCTTAGAATTTGTGAGGTAAGTTGAGAATGACGGCCAGCAGAGGTCACCATGAATATCTTATATCTCAATGTAGATGGACTTGTTCTGATGTGTGTATGTAATTGAACTTTTTTTTAACATAGCTAAACTATAAAAAAAATATGATACATCTCTTTGTGGCCGATTTTATTTACGACTGGCGCCAGCATGAGTGTGTTTATCTAGCAAAACAGGTCTTAGATGAACCTCTTTTCTGGATGTACCATTTATAGCGTATTTTTTTATTCATTTATATATTTTCATACCTTTTCGTCGTCGGGATTCCTTGGGCTTATCAGATAACTTGAGTCTAGCGCCAAGCAGAGGTGAGCATGAGTGAGTATCCAGTTGTGGGGCTTGTCTCTCCAAGCTGCCAGTGAGAAATAATGTTCTTTGGAATGCTGAGGCTTTGCATTGTGGTGCTTGTGATTGATGATGCAAGATTACTGCTGCCTAATAACAACAAGCAACAAGTCGAAGAATGTCACCAGTTTCATTAATTAACTGATAGATTTTTTTTTTTTTCATGAAAATTATTTTGCTCAGGCTTAATATCGTTTTACATTTTATTTGATTTGGCTGCTAATGACAACGTGGCTTCTTTTACCTGAGTATCTTTTCTCTTTTCAATTAGCTTTCCACGTCTCCTTCTTACTACCTTTTCCATCTCTCCTATAGGACTGTTTTATTTGTTTCTTCCCACGTGATCTCAAAGAACGCCCAAAAAGAGAGAAAAGGAATGAAGGAAAGAAATAATAACAACAGTGTAGCTTGAAACACGAAGGTTTAAACTACTCGGTCTCTTCTTTTGCTGGCGGTAGTACCTTTGCAAATAACAACATAGATGTGATTTCAACATTGCGTAAAGTTTCAGAGATACCACAGCGGTTCAAGGGTTAAAAACATCAACTACTTGCCTTTGGAATTGTTGTGACTGGATTCCTATCAGTTGCTAACAAGAAAACTTCAAATGGTTTTTCCTGCCATTGAAGGAAGTGATTTTACCTTAAGTAATCACCGTGATGTTCTTTTAGTTATTAATTATTAGGTTATGTAAATTTATTATCTGCTAACAAGTAGAGTAATTGGGGGAGGTGGGAAAATTTTGCCATACAGAAATATATCATCATTTTTATCTTATTATTATTATTATTATTATTATTATTATTATTATTATTATTATTATTATTATTATTATCAATAATTAGTTTATTGACTTGTGAAACTCTGTCCCCCACTTGCAAAAAAATAGATTAAATGGAGGACGTGAAAATTTTGACATGGAAAAAGAGTTGCAATAGTCATAAACACCGTCGCAATATAAAGTTTTATTACTATAAGTTTTATGGAGCAACCATATTTTTTGTTTACCGTAATCAGATTATTAGTTTGTGCAGTTGTATCACCTCCTAACAAGACAGAGATTACCTGGAGGTGGCGGGTGACGAGCCCCAGTGGTCAGTGCTCCTCCAGGGTCTCGTCAGTCTCCTGTTTATTTATTTAATCAGATAATACCCGGGACTAAACCACAACATTTACACTCCCATGCAGTCACCGTAAAAGCAAGACCTCAGTATTTTATCGTGTGTGGATCTCAGCAAATACTAATGCTGCCTTCGCTACAAGATGGAAATGGATTTATATTTTTAATTCACAAAAAAAACCTTAAGACTGATGTGATGCTAAACAACAACAACAAGAGCAATATCAACAACAAAACAACTGCAGCAGCAACAAACAGTAACAACAACAACCAACAACAATAACAAACAACGATATGAGCACCACTACCACCACCACCACCACCACCACCACCACCACCACCACCACCACCACCACCACCACCACTACCACCACCACCACCATCACTACTACTACCATCACCATCACCACCACCACCACTACCGCCACCACTACCACCACCAGCATCATTACTACCACCACCATCATCACCACCACCACCACCACCACCACCGCCAACAACAACAACAGCAACAACAACAACAACAACAACAAGCAGGGTCATGGCAGTGTTCCAAGCAGGGAGTACACCTGGCTCTTGTGTTGCAGTGCGGCCATCACCACGTTACTCAGGCCATGCAAGACAACAGTGGCGTGGGGCATTACTGTGAGTGAGGAAGTCATAGGGAAGGCAACATGCATGTACACTCAGCCTACCCGACGCGCTGGGCTAATGTGCTTCCTCCTCCTTTCATGCACTCGCTGTCAGGATGCTCACTTGATGCTTGGCTCTTTTACCATCTCTCATATCCCGAGGGTTTTAGATTTTTATTATTTTTTTTTATTGTTTTCTTTAGTCGTAAAGCTCCATGTAACTTCAAACAACGTGCGCTAAAATGCCAATAATTTTGTGATGCTTATCTTTTGAAATTCTAGTAAAATCTCGTAAAAGATTTAAAAAACATGGGGTATTCTCAGTGTCAATTTAACTTATAAAGTTTTTATTTATTAATCTGACTTCTTTTCATTCCTTCATTTCTAATATTTCAGGTTGTACATTAATTCCACCTCTGAAGATTCCTACTCTGCATTTCACTCAAAAATATTCCCTCCCTTACCTAACAAAGCGTTGTGTTGCATCATTCCTCGCGGGGGAATTACTTTTAAAGAAATCCTCAGGATGCAATGATCGAGGGAAAATTTTACTCAGGAGAAGTTTGTGGTTAAGTATTATAGATGTATTTTTTTTCTTATTGTTATTCTTTTTTCTATTTATTTTATGTTGATTTTATGTTGGCAATGAAGGTGATGCCGATACTTTTGACCTTATAAAATTAAAGGATTATGTTACTATAGAACATATCAATGCACAAAGCATACTAGGTAACAAGGTAGAGATGGAACTGTTAATGAAGGAAAGAGATCCAGACGTTTTGTGTGTCAGTGAGACATGGCTCCTCCCCGAGACTCCTGATAAGTTCGTTGATTTTGAAAATTATGCTATTTTTAGATGTGACAAAGGACGTGGTGGTGGATCATGCATATTTGTAAAGAATACTTTTACTGTGACTCCTTTCCAGACACATATTGACAAGCCTGTAGGTGTGGAAGATGTATGGTTAACATTACAATGTAGAAAGCTGCCATCTATTGTTATAGGATGTTTATATCGTCATCCGAAGGCACCCACTGATACTTTTGACTACATAGGAGAAGTTTTTAAGCAGTTGCTGTTAACCAAGAAGAATTTTTATGTACTAGGCGATTTTAATGATGACTTTTTATCCTCTAATAGTAATCTTAAGAAAATCTTAGCCAATACCAAACTGTGTCAAGTTATTGATAAAGCTACTAGAACAACTAGTCATTGTGCCACTTTACTTGATATGATTATTACTAACAATCGTGAAACAATTATTTCCTTTGATGTTGAACCTTGTCCAATAGCTGATCACGACTTGATAACCGTCACTGTAAACTTGCGTAAACCCAAACGTGCCCCTGCTGTTACAAAGACTACTCGCTGTATGGCTGACTACTCTCCTGATATTTTTTGTAATATTTTAAGTCAAGAAAGTAATACATTTAGAGAAGTATTTGATACTGATGATGTAGATAAACAAGTGGACATTTTTACAGACACCTTTCGTTGTTGCTTAAACGCATGTGCTCCATTTAAAACTAGAAAAATCAGAAGACCACACGCACCATGGATGACTGATGACATCAAGTCAGCGATGAGAGAGAGAAATAATACACAAATATTGCTAAAAAAAGATCGTACCAATGCCACTTTACTAACTAAATATAAAGATCTCAAAACAAAGGTTAAAAGGATGATACATGCAGCGAGGACTGAGTTTCATAATAATGAATTTATCGAGAATAATGGGGACACAGCAGCCACATGGCGAGTAATACACAAATTGGGTTTGAGCAAGTCCATGAACAGTAAGTCTTTACCTATGGCCAGCAAAGTGGATGAACTAAATGAATATTTTGTAAATGTTGGAAAGAAAGCTTTTGAAAAGTCACAACAGGGTATGGGTGAGGACACGAATAATGAATATCTCCAAACTCCAACCATATCGCATAATGTTGAGTTTTTCAGACCGCAGCCCGTGGATGCTGCCACAGTAATCCTTACAATGAAGCAATTAAAGAAAACTAATTCTTGTGGATCAGACGAGATCTCTTTTAGATTTTTAAGAGATGCATTACCTGTCGTGACACCATACCTTACATGTATTATAAACACTTGCATTGTCACTGGTGTTTTCCCCACTGCATGGAAGCATTCTCTCGTTACGCCTCTCTATAAAAGCGGAGCATCTGATGATCCGGGCAATTATCGACCTATTTCATTACTATCAATTCTGTCCAAGATTCTTGAAAAGGTAATAGCCACGCAGTTAACAAACTTCTTGGAGTCAAATAACTTGATTAACTGTACACAACATGGATTTAGACATAACTTATCAACCATCACGGCTCTAACTAAAGTTACAAATACTATTTACGAAAACATGGACAGTAAGAAGATATCCTTACTTGCTTTGTGTGACTTGTCGAAAGCTTTCGATAGTGTCAGCCACAACATTTTATTGGATAAGATGTACGAAATGGGAATTGACTCATTCTTGTTTAGTCATTATTTAAGCAATAGAACGCAATCAGTTCGTGTTGGAGACAATGTATCCTTAAAGCTGAACGTAAGTTTTGGCGTTCCTCAGGGATCTATTTTAGGCCCTATATTATTTACTATATATGTCAATGACCTCAGCACACAAGTAAAAGACTGCTCCCTAGTGCAATATGCAGACGACACACAAATTATACTTTCAAACTCAGTTGAAAACTTGCCTGATCTCATAAGAAAAACTGAAGAAACTTTAGAAAAAATTAAAAGATACTTTAATAGAAATGGTTTATTACTTAACATGAATAAAACTCAGTGCATGTTCATTGGTAGCAGGAATTTACTTTCTAGAATACCCAATGATACTGTGATACACGCTGGTGACACATGCATCCAACCCTGTGACTCCTTGAAAAATTTGGGTGTATTCTTTGATAAACATATGCTCTTCGACACACACATAACTGAGATGACTAAAAAAGCCTTCGGAGTACTGATGTTCATCAATAGAATAAAAGAGCTTTTTAGCAGTAAGGCCAGAAAAATTGTTATTCAAACACTTGTCCTTAGCGTTATTAACTATGGCATGATGATATGGGGCTCTGCCAATAAAACTCAGCAAAAGAGAGTGCAAAAACAGTATAATTTTTCGGCAAAAGTGGCTGTAGGAGGAAGATCAAGGTATGATCATGCTTCTCCAATACTAGATGAATTAAGATGGCTAAATGTTAACAAAAGGATTCAATATGAACAGTGCATATTTATGTATAATATTATCTATAATAAGTTCCCTAATTGGTTATTCACCATCCCAGCCGTGAGTCAGGTCAGTCAAAGAAGCACGAGGCAACAACACAATTTCCATATACCAAGAACCAACACGAACTACGGCCAAAGATTAATGTCTGTTAAAGGACCACGAGTGTGGAATGCCTTGCCCCCAGATATTAAAATTACGACAAATGCTCAAACATTTAAGACAAGCCTCAAACGTCACATGTTGCACCATGATCTTCCTCTTGGATTTTAATTACAATATAGAATAGATACATAGCTTTTAATTTACTTAGTTTATGTTACTTTTAGAAATTTTAACTGCTTGATAATTCTATTTTATGTGTTATTTTTATATTCTTATTGTTTGATTTTTTGCTGCCAGTTGTATGACTTGCATCTTATTGGAAGAATTAGTAGGTATGATTTTCTTTTATATGTATATACACTCTTTATGGTAGAACAACCATTGTAATAATGGAAAATGACAATAAATACTAAATACTATTATTATTTATCATTATTATTATTATTGTTATTTTTTTAAATTATTTTATTTATTTTCTATTTATTTGTTTTTTATTATTACTAAATAAAGTTTGACGCAAAATATACGTTTGACATATGAAAGCATCTGTTCAGTTGACAGCTTCCAAAACGCCGAAGAGCGTGTGATAAAACAAAAAGCAGCATGAGATAATTCAGCCATTGCACCGTCACTCAGGAATTATTTACCCTGCCGATCGCTCACCCGGACAGTGGCATTCCTTCCTTTACAGCTGCGACACTCCAGCACACTCACCACACTTGTGTCTTCAGGAGAATGAAATACTCGAGAGATCATGCATGCGATAATTCCTTTTGCGTGTCGCCGGATTAAATGGCGAGGGAAGAACCGCTGTGGCCAAATTACCGAGAGGGGAGAGGGGGTGATTTCCTCGTCAGTCAGCCAGTACCATGAGTTTGCCAGACGTGCTTCCTTGTTTACGTTGAGGACGAGTTTTGTGGCGGTGCCGCGGGGTGGAGGAGTGGTGAAGGCAGAGGTGACGCAGGAACTGCACTAATTCTTTATATAACAAACACCACAAGGTTTAAATCCAGGTAACCGAGAGTTAAGGCCGGGGTTCTCACAGTGGGGTAAGCCACAAACGCAGTTCAGAAACGTTAACACTATTTATTAACCAGTAGTTAACACATTTCACGATACTCGCAAGCAACGAAAGACCAGAATTCCAACACATATTAAAACATAGAATGACCTTTCGATAAATCTTGACGTCACTGTTCACTTTACTTTAGCAAGATTTTATCGACCAACTCAGGTCATTCAGTAACACATAACACATTAACATTTAAGGACACACATAACATAATCACATAAAAGAATAATCAAATGTAACATTAAAATATTAGCACTACATGCGAAGTGCCACAAAAGATATTAAAATCACTCTTCAAGATTCAGCATTATATCAACACATGGAAAATGACATAAAATATGTGGGGACCGCAGAATACTGAAACAACATTTTAAATCGAGACACACAAGGCACTTAGGAAAAATCTTCTAAGTATTACTTACGACCAAGACGAGGCAGAGAACGACTAGGAGCTTCATGGTGCTGTCGAGTGGGAGCACCTTCCAGGAACTTGTAACACTCCACTCTTGGAGTCTAGTTAGGTCTGAGAGAATCGTTCGCTACTTCGCCTTATATTCCATTTTGATGACGGCAACGTCGACCTACGTACATTGCTATCTACTACTACATAAGGAGTTATCCTTAAGGTTCAAAATCTAACTAGTTAGTACACTCATCTCTTCCTTCACTCCACACGATCACCAGGATACTTACACTTCACTGTAGGTGCGTAAGAAACATGTCTCATAGGGAGTCTATGGTTAACCACCTTTACACGCGAACATGTATGGTTTTTCTATGTCCTTCTAGTTCGTGCATTACTGAAGTGTTTTGTGAAGTCAGCGACTGTAAGGTAACTTGATCACCAGATTGATTGCGAATAGGCTAGGTCCATTAACTACACGGCCTTAGTCACCTTTACTCACCGCTCGGGTGCCTCGTCATCAAGGCAGGCACTGTTCTGTTCGTGTGACCAGGGATGTCGTAAGCCTCACAAGGGGTCACGGCGATAACCAGTGACCTCTGGGGCAATGGGTGGCCAAGGCCTGGGTGCTTTGGCGACAACACACCCTCGGCTTGGCTACGACAATAGTAGTAGTGGTAGTAGTCGTAGTTGCTGTCCTAACAGTAACGGTAATGGCAACAGTAGCAAAAGTTAGATGTAGAAGATGGAGGAGTTATGAAAATAAAGAATAAACGAACAAATAGAAAAAAAATACAGAAAGAAGACAAAACATCGTAGAACAACAACAATGAAAATAATACAAAAAAATAATACAACTTCAAAAATCTGTCCACCTTGCCAGCAGAGATCACCGCCCCCGTGACCGCCGCGAGCAGGGAAGGGAAGTACAAAGACAGTCTGAGAGCGCCCCCGAAAAGCTCGACGCGGCGCTGAGGGTAATGGCGTCCCTCTTCCCGCCGCGACGATTGTGGAGCCGACGAGAGAACGCTGCAAGAATTTCCAGTACTGCAAAAATGTCCTTAGTTGGTTACCGAAGACAGGCTCGACCTTTTCGGGAATGGCGAGGCGGTGGTGGAGGGTGTGCTCGTAGTGTAGGTGCTGGTGGTGGTGGTGGTGTACGTTGTGTTGGTTTCTCCCTTTGTTGTTCTCTTCTCTCTCCCTCTCGTTATTGATTCGTTCCAAGCTCTGCATTTAATTCCAGTCAATTCTTTTTCATGCTTTTTTCAATGTTCCAGCCGCCTGTCTCCTCCACCTACTCGTATGGAAACTCAGAAAAAAAAAAAGCAAGTAACAAGGCAGTATAAATAAATAAAAAAAGTTGCCTACAATACCCTGAGACTCGCCCGCCACGGAATCCCATTTTCTCCGCTTGTTCTCCTTTTTCTTTCAAGTGAGGCAGGGCACGCACTAACGAGTCCCGCGCTTTTTCCACTCCGTGCCGGATCACGAAGCGTCTCCTGAAATAATCGGATGTAATTACCTCATGGCCAGCAAAGCTCCGCCAGTTGTCGGAAGGAGCGCCGCTTTGACATCGTGAGGTTCATCTGGTAACGAACTTGATGTACTTCTTTTTTTTTTTCCATATTACGGTAACATTATATTATTATTCTTTCTTGCGTAGTTCTCATGATCCTTTGCAGTAAACGAGATTTTGGAATAGATGCGGTGCGCTCTCTCTCTCTCTCTCTCTCTCTCTCTCTCTCTCTCTCTCTCTCTCTCTCTCTCACTCTCACTCTCACTCTCTCTCTCACTCTCACTCTCTCTCTCTCTCTCTCTCTCTCTCTCTCTCTCTCTCTCTGCCTGTACCCTTGAGAATGATGTAACCCGCTTCCAGGCGAATGGTTTCTATGTACATGAGCGGCAGGAAGAAATTAATTGACCTCTTGCTTGCTTTGCAGTGCGTTTGTACCTAAAATAACCGCTCTAAAAATAAAATAGAATAAAAAGAATAAATAAGATGAGTAAATAAACAAAAAGCAAGTACTCGGGAATTTCCTGCTTGTGGCTTGTATAAAATTGATGGAAATGTCAAGATACAAAATATTCTTACAATAATTGTGGTAAGTTTATCCGTTAGTATTTTTTTTTTTTTTGTTCTTGTATGTGTATATTATTTCAATACAATTTTGCTGAACGAGACCAGGTAAAATTATAAATAGACAGCATAAACGAGCATTGGCATGTGTCTTTCACTGGGACCGCAACATGTAGGTCTCATGGCTTCCCGGATCCTCCCTTCCTTATGATCTTATGATGTCAAATGTCGGGAGGAGGAAATGTGAGGCTGGGAAAGTAGATATAGGTATTTGCGTTTCACTGAGACTGCAACGTGTAGATCTGATGTCTTCTTGTATCCTCCCTTATCAAGTCAGGAAGAGAAAATGGCAGGATGGATAAGTGGGTGAGAGGGGGGAATTGACAAATATGGCCGCACTCCATCGTGGAGGGCGCGGGAAGCAGTTACTCCTTCAGCTCTCCTCCAAGTCACAAGTCACCCCTGAACCATTAAGTCTGCTGGATTATATGTACATTTAAATTTCAGATTGATTCATGCCATTTACATGATTCTTCTACTGTGACTCTTATCGATGCCGTGATGCCCCGTAATGGATTCTGGAAGCGTTACTGATGTGCCTGTGTGCTCCGCGAAGTGTTAGTCTTCCGCACCATGGACCGGCAGTGCTCGTACACTTGGAGGCTGTAAAGTTTGTGCAGTTAAGGAGAAAGATTTTATGCAGTTAGATAGCACTGTGTATTCGCTGCTCTTTGGATATTTACACACACACACACACACACACACACACACACACACACACACACACACACACACACACATATTCTGAACGGTTACTGATAAGTTGCTGTTACATTATTTTCCATATTCTTTCTGTACACCTATTTGTTAGTCCATCCAAGCATTTAATATACATTTAACCTCTGTATTTTTCTTTAATTCTTCCACGTATGTTTAATTTTGTCTTAATTTACAAGAACGACGAGGAATGCACATTATGAAATCAATATAAACAAGATATAAGAGAACAATGTGTCACTTCCTTAACAGCAGACGATAGTGATGGTCGGCCGTGAATGGTCAAGTATCGCTGGTGGTGTGTACAGAGTTTCTACGCTTCTTCTCACTCCTCTGTGCAAGGAATCTGAAGTCTTTGCCACAGGTACTTGATGGAGAGTCGCTGATGTCACACGAATCAAGGTCATGTATGAGTAACAAGTAATTCATATACTGCCCATTACTTTGACTCATTACGTATGCAGGACTATTTTTAGCCGCAAATGTCCCCTCTACTTTTTGTCAGAACATTGATTTGCCCTTGCTGGGACTGTGGCGAATTTAATGCTTTAAGTTAGAGAGAGAGAGAGAGAGAGAGAGAGAGAGAGAGAGAGAGAGAGAGAGAGAGAGAGAGAGAGAGAGAGTGAGTGAGTGAGTGAGAGGGAAATCAAGGAGGCAGTAACTCGCGGTCAACACTCCCTCAGTGGACGACAGTAATGGCTTCCTGTCCCTTGTACTTGTCTTCTGTTTATCGAGCGTCTCCATCTGCTTCTTACGATGTATTTATTGACGCTCTCCATCGCCCATGTCGGTGTTTATCGATTTCCCTTCGTCCAGTGTGCTGCTCCTCGCGCTGACCTCCCGTGTGTTGACCTCTTTCCTATGTAGGTGTTGTTTATCCAGGTGTTCAATTATTGCACAACATGAAAACATAAGCAAAGTTAAGGAAAAAAGCATGCCCATCTTAGTCTTTGTATATAACATGTATAACTTGTCCGGCTATCATCTCTACCAATGTACTTTCAAATTTCCTTTTAAGTATCCCTACATATTCGGAGTCTATTCTAGTCATCCACTCTATTTAGAAACATGTTTATATATATATATATATATATATATATATATATATATATATATATATATATATATATATATATATATATATATATATATATATATATATATCTTTATTTTTATGAAGCTTCAGTCCATTACTTCTACGTAAGCCTTTCCAGATTACTAACCCCGAGACTCTTTCCTATATCCCTCCCTCATTATATCCATCATGGCAGTCAAATACTTTTATCAGATGGCTTAATTTTAGTTTTTACCAGTCTTTTTTTTCAGGTTGTGCTTTTTTTTTTATCTGATATGTTAAATTTTATCTGTAATATTTATTTTATTCATTACCGTTATATTTTTCATCATTACATAATTTTGATGAAAAATTACTATCAATCAATCATTCAATTGTTTATTCGTACAAAGTACAATTCTTTAGTCATCTTACACTAAAAATTTAAAGCTATAAGAGAGAAAAAAGAAAAAAAACTTACAACGTGGCTCAAAAGACAAAATAAAATATAAATTAAAAGAGATTTTAAAAACTTTCAAAGATAAATAAAATTAAGTAAAAAAAATATTGTGTATGTGTGTACAAAACATACTATATTAAACATATTTCATCAAGGAATTCACAGACATCACTATATGTAAGGCAGCAGTCTGTCTGACCATCACGGATACTCAAAAATTCTTTTATTATTTCTGTTTGCCAGTATTGGTAGTCCTCTAAACAACATACCTTGCCAATAACATAGTTAATATTACAGTAAAAAATTTCATAGTATTTAATGTTATAAGACTGCAGTATCGAATTCATGTTGGACAACATGTATGATGAATTCGACAGCAGAACATTTCTAAAAAATTGTGATATTTGTCGCTCAGGATGTCTCAAACCCCTAATAAAAAAAAAATAAAAAAACAGCGTTTTTTTTTTCAATAATCTGACGAACAGATAGAGAGTTCATAATATGGGGCAGTAAGTGAGAGCGCGTGCGAGGGTGCAAAGCAAGCAGTCTGCGGCAACACACTCGCCACGCCACACTCAACTCCTCAATTCTTGGGTCATCAAGATTCCACAACTGACAACCATACAGCGACGTACAATGGCTATTAAATAACAACACCTTAGATTGCCATGAGGTAGAGTAAAACTGATGGATAATGGCATTAGTTCTCACTTTCATGTCCCTCATAACCGGTTCAAGATTGCCTAGACTACCACGAGATGATATCAGGTGACCCAAGTGTTTTTCACTCATAACGTTATGTATAGGGCGACCGTACATCTTGATGCATACACTGTCCATAAAAACATTTGAATCCGAAAAAAAAAAAAAAATTAAAACACATTTATTAGGATCAAAACTTAAACTGAACTGGGTAGTATATTGTTGACAAATCTTGACCATCATCCTCAAAGCTTCACACGTTGGGCTAAGAATAACTATATCGTCAGCATAAGCAAACGCGTTGCAGCAAATGTCACCCATATAACAGCCAACCTTACTATTGTTTAGATTCTTCATTAAAGGATTTATGTAGATAGAGAAAAGTAGAGGACTCATTACACCCCCCTGCTTCACACCATTACAAAGCTTAAACTGATCAGAGTTAACACCATTCCAACTTACAACACCAGTACTAATCAAATACATATTGAGAAGCAAACGAACTACTGGAGGACAAATATCTCTTTCTATAAGTAGGTTAAACAACTTGCTATATTTCACTTTATCAAATGCCTTAGTGGCATCAAGTAACAGCATATACACATTAGATCCACGCATTTGATAATAATGAATAGTTTCTGTAACTAGATAAGAACACAGCGAGGTAGACTAAGACTCCTTATAGGCAAACTGCAGATGAGATGTCACCATATTATCTTTTATAAGTAAAATTAATACATGATCTATGATTTTACTTACAATTGAATTTAATGAGATAGCACGATAATCAGAAGAGTTAGCACGAGATTTAAGAGAATTTTTGGGAATGGGCTTGATAACTGCTTTGTTAAAAAGAGCATCTGTGCTACAATATTGCAACACTGTTGTTATTATATGACTTAGCTGTGTATATAATAGTTTAGTACCATTTATAAAATGATTGCTACTAATGTTATATGTTTCGTCCTTTTTATTGGGTACGAGGCTTCTCACAGCCTTTTCAATTATCACTGCAGATACAGAATGACATTGGGAAGAAATACAATGGGCAGCATTACATCGCTCATTAACAAGGTGGTTCACCTTACTGCCCACCTCTTGTAAGTCATCATCCGTAACACTTCTATAGAGCTCCTCATATAAGTCACGAAGCCTATCACCAATATCCTCGTCAGTACATTGGCCATCAATTATACCAGATGACCACATATTTCTTCCTTTCATTTTTTTAATGATCTTCCAGAAATCTTTGAATGATTTATTTCTAAGAGTGACAGCTGTATTTTTCTTCAAGATCTCATCGGCATTCCTTTCAGCTTGTTTAATTGCCCAGTGATATTTCGATCTACTAAACCTTCTTAAATCTGCGAGCTGTCCACTAGCCGGACAACCTGTATTTTTCCAAATTCCATGCCAGAAGATGGATTTGTCCTTATATGGTCTTACGTATTCATTCCATCCTGGTATTCCTTTCTTTCTGTTTACGCGCTGTCTAGGTATAGCAACATAAGCACATTTCTTTAATATTTCCAGTATCTTTTCGAGTGTGTTCATTATCATATTACTGTGTGTTTTACAAGAGTAATCAGGACATGGTGCCAGAACACCCGACATATCTAAATGCCTTAAATGAAAATCAATCAGTGTCTTATAGTTCTCAATATCTAGGGACGAAGCTTTTTCCCAGTCAACGCTTGGCTGTGTGAATTTTTCTATATTAGAGACATTTACTGTTAAAGTAGACGTTATAGATATAGGTAAATGTTCAGTTAAATTGTTGCCATCCATAAAAGTTGACACACATTCACCAGCTCTAATGGCAGATTCATTAACAATGAAATGACCAATACAAGATCTATTACCTCGTGCCGACTCATAGGTATAGGTCGCGTGAGTACAAGATAATGGTGGACACAATAAATTTTACTCATTCAAAAACAGTTTTAAAAGATCAGCATTACGAGATTGTCTATAGAAATCCACATTAAAATCCCCCCCAATTATGATATCATAACCGTCATATAAATTTATCATAGCTGACAATTCATTTAAGACATCACCAAAAATTTAAGAACTCCGATCACAGTTATCATCATTAGGCATGTACACCGAAACAAGGAGTAATTTATCACACTGACTCTGAGCCACAACAGCTCTGAGTCTTATTTATCATCACGCAATTCTAATTTGTCAGTGTGGCAACTTTACTTTCAATATTTTTTTCTTATTATTCTTATCATTGCATAATGTGTGAAGTTTCGTGTAGTTCTGTGTAGATCTGAATGTTTTAATGTGAAATGCTGTGTTCTCCCTGTACATTAATTTTCATCTCTCTCTCTCTCTCTCTCTCTCTCTCTCTCTCTCTCTCTCTCTGATTAGTATACACGTCTTAATTTTGTAAGGTTATCGTGACCTCCTCCCTTTAAGATGGGCAGAATTTTGGGATTAACACATCTTATACAGCCACTGGAGGAAGTCGACTTGAGAATTCAATTAGTTAGATACATATTGCTTTACTTGAGGCCTCGTGAATCTGTCTGAGGTGTTCCCCTGATGGTCGTAAAGTAGGACTTGTTATCACCCTTACGTAAAGTCTTGCCTCACACCCTAAATGAAAATTGTAGTTGTAATTGTTTTCAGTGTTGAGGACAGACCGACAGACAAACAGATAGAAAGACAGATAGATAGACAGACAGACAAATGAGCATACAAATAAGGACAGTATAGTAAGAGTGGTAATAGCAGTAGCAGGAGTAGTAGCAGCAGTTGTAGTACTGATAGTGGTAGCAGCAGGACAACAACAACAAAAACAACAACAACAACAACAACAACAACAACAACAACAACAACAACAACAAAAACAACAACAACAACAACAACAACAACAACAACAACAACAACAACAACAACAACAACATTCTGCCACAGTATTAGCTTTAATGATGTACTCATATAACCATTTAGCACACTCATTATTCACACTTCAGACAACACCTTCCTTCTGATGCAAACTCAGAGGCAGCGCTAATTGTTTGTGGACTTGTTTTGTTTACATTTATTTTTACCCACTATGGAAATATTTTTACTGCTCTTGATTTATACAATATGATAAAAAAGAAAATCGTTTGTTGGGTGAAAGTTTGTAATCCTCAACTGCCAGTGAAAAAAAAATGGTTGGCATAAATAAAACACGCATGAAATATTTGTAAATCTGTGTGTATCTCGTAGCGGAATTGTATTGTATTTATTTGATTTATAAGTAAATCTACTAATAAGCATATTTTTGGTAAATTAAAATTCTGAATTAAAGATAATAGTGCGCGTGACTCGTCCAGACCTGAAGTGTTTCCCGTGTGACGGCTGGGAAATGCCATCACTGAGAGGGAAATGTGAACAAGTGGACAGCTGAGGTGTTAGTGTCTTCTCCATATTGGCACCGCGACTTTTACATACACATATACTACTTACAAACTGTACTCCATATCTGCTGTTTTTGTTTCCGTGTATGGTTTCCGCTTTTACATCGGAATGAAAAAAAAAAAAAAAAAGGAGGGTGAAAAAAAAAAAAAAAAACTAGAGGGAAGGAAATATATTTTACTAAATGGAATCTGTACAGTACCGCCCAGTCATATATTTGTTATATTTTATTTTCTAGTTGAACAGTGCAGTTTTCGAAGTTCTGGACGAGTTGCCGGAAATAGAATTGCAGAAAACTTGGTGAAGGTAATGTGGTTATTACTCTGTTACATGTCAGTGGAGACACACACAGTATGGATGTATTAATGTATCAGCATCAGTAGTAGTTGTGTAGGCTACTTTTCTTTAAAATCGATACCAGCGAAATTCTCAGCGATACTCATCAGTAATGGTGAAGTTCCCATTTCTTGCACTTGATCATTATTTTGCTTCAAGTGGCACCGCAGTGCAGTGTGTAGGATTCAGCTAGTCATGTGTTTACTTATGTGTTTATGCATTCAAATAAATTAATAAAAAACATCATAGAATTTACTATGATGTACATGTTAATAACGAAAGGCTCAGATTACAGCATATACAAAATGTTAGGGACGCCGAATTCCGTTCACCGAAAGATTTTGATCTGGCAAACCTGCAAGATTAGGCAAACGTCGGTGTCGGTACTACGGCCGTCTGTGTGATAAAGAACTACCTTATGACTTATTGTTACTATAATTATGATAGTGGCTGTACTAGGTAACTGCCCTTACAGAGACATAACAATCAATTCTGTGTGTAACAATAGTTGTGTGAACTAGGTAAATGCCGTTGTGGAAATAATTTTGTGGATTTAATATGGGAATTGGTAACTCTGATGTTTAATTGGTACACTTGACGGTGATGACTGGCAGAAGCAGATCGGGACTGGTGGAAAGTGGTGATGTGGGTCGTGCTCCACATACCGAGGACGGGACTTCCTCACAGGTATCGTATGCTAAGTTTGCTCAAGTGTAGTGTCTGGCAATTATTTATTTATTTATTTATTTATTTTAGCTATTTAGGATATTGTATTATGTACGTATTGTGATTGGATTATAGATATTGGCTGAAATTTATTTTAAGTTGAATTTATGGAGCTAGTGATATCGAATTTAAGCGTGACTGCGTGAATCACGAATAATGTGATCGTGCTTTACTCATGTATTAGGTTAACAATAAGGTGTAAGTATTTTTTATACATTCAACTATACTAAAAATCACGTTAGTTGTCTTCTCTCCTGAAACTCTTTTCATTCAGTTTTGTGTCTGTGCGCCATTTACAGTCCACCCTCGCCTCCTGCCTTGCTGGAGGAGTGATGGCGTAACACCCTGCATGAAACTTACCACCTTGTCTCCACCTATCACTCTCATTTATGAACATGTCTAATCTTCTTTTAATATTCATTAATGACTCGGCACTAACAACATGATTACGAAGTCCATAGCATTCATCTACAGTTATCCCTGGAAGATTATTTACCTATTCATTGTGCTACCCGTAGACTACACGTGATGTTTTATTTCACTGTATTTTTATCGTTACCATTATAAATACGTAGCAAATTTCTAAAACACGAAACAATAAAAAAAAAATACAGAAAAAAAAAAGGTTATAAAGAAAAATCGCAGTGTAACTCAACAGCACTCTTCACCATCACCAGCCATCGACACCTGGAAGTCACGAGGACATAAACAGTGCCGCCACTACCACCAGCCCCTCAGTGCCTCAATCTTACCAACATGCTCCCTTTATCCCTGAGTCTCACCAGCACACCCAATAAAGACCCAATCCTGACTACGTGTGCCGTAATCCGCTCATCCTGTAGTCCCCTAAAGTAACCTCATCTGTTCACCTTTCCATTAACGCATCTGCCACATCTGTCTCATTACGACATATGTTATGTTTTTATTCCCCTGTCTAACACCCGATATATTAGTTATTGCCTCTCTCTCTCTCTCTCTCTCTCTCTCTCTCTCTCTCTCTCTCTCTCTCTCTCTCTCTCTCTCTCTCTCTCTCTCAACGACGTTATTTTACAGAAAGAAACGTGCACGGTTTTATTGAGACATACATCAAGATGGACTTAAGGACTTGAACTACTGTTACTTCTTTTTCTGTCAGCGGTCCCTTTCGAATTTATATTTTAAACTTCCACCAAACCATTTCACTAAGTCTGAGGAGTGGCAGTAGTCATAAGCTTAAGGATTATCACTAATTCCTGTGGAGCTAAAACTGAGCAACCCGTTTGTACTTTTTTTTTTTTTCAGCAATTAACAGGATCTTCTCTTTTATTTGCTCTCCTTGATTATCCTTATTGCTTCCTGCAGCCTCTATTATGTTCTCAGATTTTTTTTTTTTCTTGTGGACAGCCTTCTTTGCACATAAGCGATAAAAAAAAAAAAACACGTTACCATTAATACATGCACTTGCCTCACATAACTCTTCCTTCCTCACATTGCAGAAGACAACATAGAAATCATTCGTACCTTCTTCTTTGGGCCATTTCTTTTAGGAGCCACCAGAGCGGATCACGTGTGTCTATCTTTTCTGTTCCCTTTTATGCCTGGGTCTTGATTTGATTTCAGTAAAGTTTCATTATTGGTATTGTTTGAATATTTATTAGCGTTTTATTATTAGTTTTTAATGTTATACTTGTAACTTCAGTCTTACGTCTACCAACAAAAGTGTCATAACGATCACATTGTGGGAAAATAAACTGATTTGAATTTATACCCATCACTCCCATGTTTTCCTTCAAGTCATCCCTTTGCTTTGGTTTTCTTCTCTCCCCCTTGCCTGTTAGGTTCATCTCCAGTATATCTCCTCAGCACATCGCCAAACCACATCCATCTCGCCTTTCCTTCTCTATCTAAACCACCTCAGTCTCGTCTCTCTACCTTTGTCCCAAACTTAACCTGCAGTCCCGTGTCCCCTTGACTTTCAAATTTAACGGCAGTTCTTAGCGGTAACTTTCTCAATCACGCACAGTATCAGTGACACCACTAATGTACGAGCTGACCACTAACAACTGCCAGCCTCGACACCAGCTCCTTAAATAGACATAATTGTTGCTATATAAAGAAAGGTTGCCACAAACCTGCATTTCTTACGCATTGAGCCCTCCTGCTGCTGTGAAACTGAGGTGGAGCAGTGTGTGTGTGTGTGTGTGTGTGTGTGTGTTTGTAACAACTTTAATGCCTCAAAAGAGAGAGAGAGAGAGAGAGAGAGAGAGAGAGAGAGAGAGAGAGAGAGAGAGAGAGAGAGAGAGAGAGAGAGAGAGAGAGAGAGAGAGAGAGAGAAAACATAGTACCATAAAATTGTAGATTAAACGAGTACTTACCAAGTATGAAGTTTGATCGTAATTTCACGAACATTTAACTGAGTCACTGAGGTAGGAAACGAGACGCTCACGCCACCAGCTCCACATCAGTCCTTTAGAGAGTAGGTTTGAGGAAGCAAACAAACACCTCATTGAGCAGATTCCAAGTATGTTCCATGAGTGTCTGGGTTGGGTAGGGAGGGCGTTTCCTACCTCAGTGACTCAGTTAAATGTTCGTGAAATTACGATCAAACTTCATACTTGGTAAGTACTCGTTTAATCTACAATTTCACTTCACAACCATTTAACTGACGTCACAAGGTAGACAACGAGAGCTTTAGAGAGGTTCCTCAAACCTACTTTTTGTTTTCCAGTTTAGGCGTATTAGACTTCTATAATAGGGATATTAGAGACCAATGATATAACCCAATTTATTAACAATGTGTGATGCGCCTCCCTGGCGTGTACAAAAGTTGAAAACAACCAAATAAAAATTATACCTATTATAACGGTATAATAACAAGTATTATCCTAATGTGTACTCAATGTTAACAACAGTAGCAAACGTAAAATTGCATACAAAAATAAACATTTTCACAAGGCAGGGTCATACATAACTTATGACAAAACTGCCCTGGCAAACTGACCACCTTTGTTGATAGGTTTTTGATAATGCTTAGTGAAAGTTGACTCCTTGGCCCATCCAATGGTTGATATAATAGTGGACAGCGGCAGTTTCAGGGCTGCCTTACTGGATGAGGCCGACCTAGTAGAATGAGGGGAAAAAATAGTCAGGTCAATCCCAGTAGCTTGCATAATATTTTTCGTCCACCGACGTAACGTATCCCTCGCAGCTAATTTTATTGGAGGTTTTGTTGTTATAAAAAATCCCGTGATTTCCCCGCGTATGGATTTTGTTCTACTAAGGTAATTCACTATTGTGGCAACAACACATAACTTTTCATCATGGGGATAGGCATTAAAACTCAACTCGGACAAATGGTCACCTGGCCTCGAAGTTTTAAGTGGATCCCCTATCCTAAAAACAACTCTGGACTCTGAGACAGTCATGTTTCTAGTGTCAAGTAAGTGTAACGTTTGTCCTCGTTGACCAGTCAATAATAGCATAAGAATTACCAGTTTTCTGGAAAGTTGAATGAGTGATAAATCCTTATTTTGCCCTAAACTTGTCAAGTGATCCAAGACTAATTTAGGGTCCCAGGTAATACGGCATCGGGGAAAAGCTGGTCTTTCCCTAAAAACTGCCTTCATAAATCTGGTCACTAAGGGATGCTGTCCTGCCGGCCGGTCATTAATACTGGCTACGGTAGAGATGGCTGATCTTATGGTGTTCATTGAGCTGTAGCTTCGCCCTTTTGCACTCCTAAATTCTGACAACAAATATTGGAGAAATATATTCAAAGGTGGATGAAATGGATCAATTTCCCCGCAGATGCAAAAAGACATCCAGCGTCTGAGAGGTGGCCCATATTGTGATTTTGTGCTATCTCTCCATGACGTAAGGAGAAATTGGGCAACCTCTGCCGAAAAGCCTTGATTTTCGTACGATTCCCTGATAAAATCGCTGCCGTTAACACCAACCTCTGAGCCTGTGGATGGCGTTGAGTAGGATGTTGTGGAAGAACTAGGGAATTTTTGGGGAGAAGAACGGGAACTGCTGCCATTAGCTGGAGAGCTTTGGGGAACCAAAACTGGGTCGGCCACAGTGGGAATATCATCAGTATTGGTGCCTCGTCTTCTTGGAGTTTCTTCAAGACTCTTGAGATGATCCTGAAAGGCGGGAAAGCGTAAAAATTTCCATTTGACCAGGGCAGTGTGAAGGCATTAATGTGTGTGGCAGATGGATCTGGTTTCCAGGAGACGTAGGCAGGCACTTGTGCATTAATTCGTGTAGCAAAGAGATCCACATCCGGTGTATAAAAAAGTTGGCAAAGTCTATTGAAAACACGAGGGTGTAACATCCATTCACCATCCAAATTCGTAACTCTGGACTCTGTCTGCTTCAACATTACGTAACCCTTTTACATACTGTGCCGATAGGGTAATCCCCCTTGACTCAGCCCATGCAAAAATTTGTTCAATTAATGAATTAAGGTAAGGTTTACTACTACCACAACGTTCAATACAGGCAACTGTAGTGGAATTATCCGAGCGAAGGCGGATATGTGTTCCCCTGATATCTTTACAAAGGGACTTTAAACCCAAGAGAATGGCTTTTAATTCTAAGCAGTTGATATGATCCAACTCCCTATACGCCCAGTGACCACCTGTCTTAACGTCTCCCATGACTGCACCCCAACCTGTCAGGGAAGCATCCAAGAACATAACCAGTTGGGGGGAAGAGGATCGTAATGATTTAACCTGATAATCTACACTTTCAATCCACCATTGGATTAATTCCCGGGCATGATCATCCAGAATAATTTTTGAATTATAATTTCCATGGTATCTGGCAAGTTCTCTGTTACGAAAAATTTCGAGATATTTGTATCTAAGTGGGGCCAATTCTATAGCAGGATCCGAGGCCACGGCCAAACCAATGAAAGAGGACAAGTCAAGCAAGGTAACTTCCCCCTTCAATAGAAGCCGACCTTGCGTCTTTATGCGGTCTTTCTTAACAGGAGGCAAAGCGGCCGTCATAGCAACAGAGTTCAGCACAACCCCAAGAAAAGTAATTTCCTGTGTGGGTTCCAGAACTGATTTCTTTACATTTATCGTGAGCCCCAAAGAGTCAAAAAACTGCATGGCATAGTGTGCATCCCTTGTTAATTCCTCTTCCGACTCTGCAATGAAAATACAGTCATCCAGATAGCATACAACCAATATTCCACGTTTTCTAAGATGCGATAGGGCAGGCTTCAGTAATTTCGTAAAAATACGAGGGGCTGACGTCAAACCTTGTGGTAGACAAGTGAAACGAAAGAACTGATCTTTCCACATAAACTGTAACCATTTTCTATCCTCTGGCTTAACAAAAACTGAAAAATAAGCATCTTTAAGATCCATGGTAATGAAAAAACAGTGTGGATGAATTAACTGTATCACATCCTTTAGAGTATCTAATTTAAAATGGATATGAGTAATATGATTATTAAGTTCCTAGAGGTTGAGGATGACTCTAGTAGTACCGTCAATTTTAGTAATAGGGAACACATTAGAAAAGAACCCATGCTTCTCTGGCTCACATCGTTCAATTATTTGTTGTTTAAGGAACAATGAAAGAGCAATATCCAGGGCATGGCTATCAGCTGTTGACAATTTCAAAGGGCTAGGTGGATTATTCTGGCTGGGTAGACTGGCAAAATCCAGAAATTTACCATGTACCACATTGTGAATAAAAATGTCCTTTGTGAGTGATCCCCATACTGAACTGGCATAAAAAATTTTACCTCCCTTAAAATTATCTGGAGTATTAATCATTGGGGGTAAAACAGTACTCACCCTGGGGTGGCTTATTGGTGGAGTTTTGGTAAATGCATCCCTCTCCCCTGGGGATGCTTCTGGCCTAAAAAAGGCCTTGGCTGGTTATGTAGCCGAGAATGCGAGGAAACCTGATAGGGCCGCCTAGTTTGCTTGTTTGAAGCATACCTTCTCCCAGAAGACTTGTAAGGACGGTATGTAGGCCTTCCCAGTTTCTTTGTTTTATGTATTTCCTCGCATTTCTTAGTCACATCAAACGGAAAAAGAGCATCTTGTCCAACCTCATACTCCCACTTGCAAAGCTCGGCCAAGGCAGAGTCGTGAACATGGAGCCGTGCAACTTCTTTCCGTAGTTGATTAATGTAATTAATAACAGTCTAAGACTCATGTTTAGTCCATCTAAGTATGAATTTATATTTTTTCCTTTCTTTTCCCCGATATCGCTTATGCACAGTGCAATAGGAACTAAAGCTTTTGAGATCAGGCCATTAGTTTGAGTAAGCTTGGCGTCAATCAATTTTCCACCAAAACTCATCGCTTTGGAAACAGCAGCGTTGGTCACCGGAACTTTTAGGTTTGGCACATTGCTTGGGAGCTTGATTTTTTCACAAGTAGATTTTATACCTTCAGCGGAGGGTCGACGTCTCAAACTCAAGTTCAGGATGGAGGCCAAGCGCTCAGAGAGGGGCTCTCCTTTCTGTTCCTCACTATGGAAAAGACCTGAGAATTCCCCTAATGCCTTAAGAAAATCAACCTCATCACAGTCTTGGGACGCAGGCATGGAGTGGAACGTGTCCAGTTCATCCAAAGGGTCAAGCAAACCCACTGAATTTACTGTGGCGTCTTCCTCAGACGAGGAAATGTCATGAAGGCCACGAATATTTTCACAGTTATCGTAAGGCTCATCTTCCCGTACTGGGTTATTGTCGAGTTTTTCAATTAAATCACTCAACAATGCAGATAGCCGGTTGATAGTTTCACCGCCAGACGAGCACTCAGTTGTTGTGTTGGCGCGACTTGGGCCGGCCACAGCTGGTGGTGAACCACACTCGGGCCGTGGTTGACTCGGGCCGTCCTTCACTCCCGTGTCCTGGGTGGCCCTCCTTTTACTGGCCGGTAAAGGCACAGAGTCTTTCTCACGTCTCTTCTTCTCAGAGGACGACGATGACGAACGCCTTGGCGTTCCGTGAGCCTCGTTCTGGTCCGACATCGGTCTGAACAAAAAGAAACAGTACCGTGTCACATAAAAGCCTTTTAAACACACAAGGTGAACAATATATGTCCATGGATCATATATGTTACTTCCACCAAGAAGGGACGGCTCGTCGGAAGGTGAAGGCTTACCAGGCTACGTGGAAAAAGTCGGTGAAAGGTGAAAAACTAACTGGAGCAGGAGAGGTCTGGACTGCGTGGAGGCCAGCTGTGAACTGATGTGGAGCTGGTGGCGTGAGCGTCTTGTTGTCTACCTTGTGACGTCAGTTAAATGGTTGTGAAGTGAAATTAATACTGTTCCTGTTCATCCATGGTTTGTGTGTGGGTATGTGAAAATAAAGTACGGTTTGTCCGTTGTGTGTGTGTGTGTGTGTGTGTGTGTGTGCTTCTATGAAAATATTCCCTCAAAAACTAGACACGAGAAAATAAAATATAACGTTGAAATAACACCGTATCAGAATGATATGGAAATACGAGTTTACAACATATTTCTAATTTAACTTATTCCCCCGAGCGGAGCGAGTAGCTTCCAATTTCCCGACCGGAGCGAGGGGCTTCTAATTTTTTTTACGGCACATCTCTACAACCCACCGCTCCGCCTGGCCCCTGGAGGGTACAGCGATGATTTGCCCAGGAGCACCTTTTGGTGTCCATCGCATATAAGAATTCTGATTTCAGTCTCGGAAACACTATTTAGTATGTAACTTTTGACGGCGCATCTTTCTTATTTTATGACTCGCCGTTTTGCATATTTCGATTTATCTGCATGTGAGCGAAGGTTTCTTGTGCCTCACAACTCGCGCAACTATCGCCTCATCACTGTCGATCGAGCTCGAACGCACAAAATGCGCAAATTATTTGCCATAGCTTCCTTCGTATACGGGATAGCCAGTCTTGGTTGACACCATCAGACTCAGCAGTGACTGTAGAATCAAGGTTTATGGTAAAAACCTGACAAAACAAAAAAAGGAAATGGTATTACGACGAGTGGAACTGTGAAGATGTTAAAAAAGTGTAATTTTTTTTTTTTTTTCGTCTGAAAAGAACTAGAGCATGTCATTCTCAAGAGGGAACTTCAGTTTGTTGAGCATCTTGCTCTACTTGAAGCGGTCCTCCTGCATCTTTGCGGAGAGGAGTTGACCCTTACGCATCTTGTATTACTTGTATCTGATATATTCATGCAATCACTTCCTTACGGTGCCCTCAGACACTTGCAGCTCTCTGGCAATGGACCTCATGGACCGGCTGGGGTCCATCAACCATGGCTCGCAATTGTGTGACAAATTCGGCGTCCCTGGCGGTGTCCGATCGTCGAGAATGATGTTTCCTCTCGGCAGCACTTTCACAATCGTAGTCAGAAGAAATCAACTCCCTCCTGACGGTTCTGACGAGCTGTTCAGTCACTTTTAGCAGTTCTGAAATCTTGCTTCTGCTGTGTCCGCGTTGGGGCCTGGGTGTAGGTGTGATGGGGGAGAGGTGGGGGTTAGTGTAGGTGTGTGTGTGTGTGTGTGTGTGTGTGTGTGTGTGTGTGCATGCGTGGATGTACGTTGATGTGTGTGTGTGTGTGTGTGTGTGTGTTGGGAGGAATAAGTCTGAGTGTACGTGTGTGTGGGAATCAGTCAGTGGGGGATAGGATTGCGTGCAAGATATGCATGTGTGTGTGTGTGTATAATAATAATAATAATAATAATAATAATAATAATAATAATATAATAATAATAATAAGTGTGTGTGTGTGTCTGTGTGTGTGTGTGTGTGTGTGTGTGTGTGTGTGTGTGTGTGTAGCGTGTAGTTTGTGTGCATAGGGAAAAAAACAAAAACAGAAAAAATTCAGCCGTAGGATTGTATAAGAGAACGAGGAACATTATATGATTTTCGTGTTTTAATCTTTTCATTTACAGTTATTCCTTCTCTTCTTTCTTTTCCTTCATCATAAGTTTCATCATTATCATTCATCATAATTGTTCCTTCCATATATAATAAAGATTTATGTATATCGAATATTAATGTAGTTAGACGTGTTGAGGTATATATGATTCTATATATATATATATATATATATATATATATATATATATATATATATATATATATATATATATATATATATATATATATATATATATATATATATATATATATATATATATATTTATTATTATTCTTATTATTATTTTACTGTATCTCAATTTTAGTTGACTTTAACAGTTTTAGTTACTTTTAACATTTTACTCAAGCACAGTTCTCATGCTTTTTTTATCATTTTGTAGCGGCGCCACATGACCGAGATGTCGCAGCGCCAAATTTTTAAATCGCTGACGAAAACCCAAATATTGTATTGTTTCAGTCTTTCCAAGTCTGCATAACCTCCCTGAGAGTTAGAATGACAGTCCCGACGCTACTCGTTCTCCTCTGCCTGTAAATAATGCAGTGGTGGGCTGGTGGTCTAAAGGCTGACTTCGATCCCTCCTCACGGTAGTTTCTCTGCTGTGAAGTTGGTTTCCGTCATAACGCGTCCGCTCCACCGGACCTTGTTGCTGCGCCGGGCCTTGACTCAGTCTGTACCTCATGGCAGTGTCCAGGTAGGAGACGTAACTCTCTCTCTCTCTCTCTCTCTCTCTCTCTCTCTCTCTCTCTCTCTCTCTCTCTCTCTCTGTGCTACACTAACCAAAAGACTGCAATACCAAAAAAATCCACAAATAGGGAGTCATGGGAAAAAAAAAGGGTGTACAATTGAAGTGAGTAAGCCTTACTGGTTAAGAATGGACTTCTCGTCACACACAGAAGGAGAGAATAGATTGCCTTTGTCCTTTTTAGGCTGCTGAATTATTCAGGAGACTGGAGTACAAATGCATCTATATGAAAAGTAGGCAGTCATAAGAAAAGTGTCTAGAATTAAAGGGGTATAAAATAAATAGGATGTTAATATTGTTTCTCTTTAGGCTACAGAGATATTAAAGGGACTGCAAGTCTAAAAGAAATATATTGTAAAAATTGTGCAGCATTGTAGGGACTTTTCCTGCCTTGAAACAGAGGAAGAGAGAGATTAAGAGAATAATTTTGTCCTCTTTAGGCTCCGTGATACAAGGGATGCAGTACAAACGCAAGTCTAAACAGTATAGAGTTAACACCACCCAGCACTCAGTGGCCCCATCGCGCTGGTCAGTAGAGGACCCGAGGCCATCAGACGCAGCGGAACCTTTCTGGGTCGTAAGGTGATAGCCCGGGGGACGTAAATAGGTGCGTATCCGGTGTGTGTCAGAATAATCCAATACTTACTTAAAGGTCAGGAAAATTGAGCACACCAGACACGCTCCACATTACACAAGCTCTCGTTCTTCACCTCCATTAATTTCAGCCAGACTACGTGAGGAGGAAAGTGCGGGAGACTGGAACGAAGCGACTGGAGAGTTATGAAGGATGAGTGTGAAGATTCTTTGTCTTTTTATTTATTTATTTATTTATTCATTCATTTATCTGTTTATTTATTTATTTATTTTATTTATTTACTTATTTTTGTGGTGTGCATTTGTGCAAGGTGTAGGGTCTGCTTGTCTTCTTTCTGAGATTTACTCTATAATCTTTGAAGCAATACTCACATAAATGGGCACTGAATATTTAGTAAAGCTTCCCAAAGATTTACACTATCATTGTTCAAGCAATGCTCACCAGAGTGGGGAAAACGTTTAGTAAAGCTTCCCCAGTTTTTTTTTTTTTTTTATGTAGGAAGGACACTGGCCAAGGGCAACAAAAATCTAATAAAAAAAAATGCCCACTGAAATGCCAGTCCCATAAAAGGGTCAAAGCAGTGGTCAAAAATTGATGGATAAGTGTCTTGAAACCTCCCTCTTGAAGGAATTCAAGTCACAGGAAGGTAGAAATACAGAAGCAGGCAGGGAGTTCCAGAGTTTACCAGAGAAAGGGATGAATGATTGAGAATACTGGTTAACTCTTGCGTTAGAGAGGTGGACAGAATAGGGGTGAGAGAAAGAAGAAAGTCTTGTGCAGCGAGGCCGTGGAAGGAGGGGAGGCATGCAGTTAGCAAGATCAGAAGAGCAGTTACCATGAAAATAGCGGTAGAAGACAGCTAGATATGCAACATTGCGGCGGTGAGAGAGAGGCTGAAGACAGTCAGTTAGAGGAGAGGAGTTGATGAGACGAAAAGCTTTTGATTCCACCCTGTCTAGAAGAGCAGTACGAGTGGAATCCCCCCAGACATGTGAAGCATACTCCATACATGGACGGATAAGGCCCTTGTACAGAGATAGCAACTGGGGGGGTGAAAAAAACTGGCGGAGACGTCTCAGAACACCTAACTTCATAGAAGCTGTTTTAGCTAGAGATGAGATGTGAAGTTTCCAGTTCAGATTATAAGTAAAGGACAGACCGAGGATGTTCAGTGTAGAAGAGGGGGACAGTTGAGTGTTATTGAAGAAGAGGGGATAGTTGTCTGGAAGGTTGTGTCGAGTTGATAGATGGAGGAATTGAGTTTTTGAGGCATTGGAAAATACCAAGTTTGCTCTGCCCCAATCAGAAATTTTAGAAAGATCAGAAGTCAGGCGTTCTGTGGCTTCCCTGCGTGACATGTTTACCTCCTGAAGGGTTGGACGTCTATGAAAAGATTTGGAAAAGTGCAGGGTGGTATCATCAGCGTAGGAGTGGATAGGACAAGAAGTTTGGTTTAGAAGATCATTAATGAATAATAAGAAGAAAGTGGGTGACAGGACAGAACCCTGAGGAACACCACTGTTAATAGATTTAGGAGAAGAACAGTGACCGTCTACCACAGCAGCAATAGAACGGTCAGAAAGGAAACTTGAGATGAAGTTACAGAGAGAAGGATAGAAACCGTAGGAGGGTAGTTTGGAAATCAAAGCTTTGTGCCAGACTCTATATCAAAAGCTTTTGATATGTCCAAGGCAACAGCAAAAGTTTCACCAAAATCTTTAAAAGAGGATGACCAAGACTCAGTAAGGAAAGCCAGAAGATCACCAGTACAGCGGCCTTGACGGAACCCATACTGGCGATCAGATAGAAGGTTGTGAAGTGATAGATGTTTAAGAATCTTCCTTTTGAGGATAGATTCAAAAACTTTAGATAGGCAGGAAATTTACGCAATAGGACGGTAGTTTGAGGGATTAGAACGGTCACCCTTTTTAGGAACAGGTTGAATGTAGGCAAACTTCCAGCAAGAAGGAAAGGTAGATGTTGACAGACAGAGCTGAAAGAGTTTCACTAGGCAAGGTGCAAGCACGGAGGCACAGTTTCGGAGAACAATAGGAGGGACCTTATCAGGTCCATAAGCCTTCCGAGGGTTTAGGCCAGCGAGGGCATGGAAAACATCATTGCGAAGGATTTTAATAGGTGGCATGAAGTAGTCAGAGGGTGGAGGAGAGGGAGGAACAAGCCCAGAATCGTCCAAGGTAGTGTTTTTAGCAAAGGTTTGAGCAAAGAGTTCAGCTTTAGAAATAGATGTGATAGCAGTGGTGCCATCTGGTTGAAATAGAGGAGGGAAAGAAGAAGAAGCAAAGTTATTGGAGATATTTTTGGCTAGATGCCAGAAATCACGAGGGGAGTTAGATCTTGAAAGGTTTTGACATTTTCTGTTAATGAAGGAGTTATTGGCTAGTTGGAGAACAGACTTGGCATGGTTCCGGGCAGAAATATAAAGTGCATGAGATTCTGGTGATGGAAGGCTTAAGTACCTTTTGTGGGCCACCTCTCTATCATGTATAGCACGAGAACAAGCTGTGTTAAACCAAGGTTTAGAAGGTTTAGGACGAGAAAAAGAGTGAGGAATGTACGCCTCCATGCCAGACACTATCACCTCTGTTATGCGCTCAGCACACAAAGACGGGTCTCTGACACGGAAGCAGTAGTCATTCCAAGGAAAATCAGCAAAATACCTCCTCAGGTCCCCCCAACTAGCAGAGGCAAAACGCCAGAGGCACCTTCGCTTAGGGCGATCCTGAGGAGGGATTGGAGTGATAGGACAAGATAAAGATATGAGATTGTGATCGGAGGAGCCCAACGGAGAAGAAAGGGTGACAGCATAAGCAGAAGGATTAGAGGTCAGGAAAAGGTCAAGAATGTTGGGCGTATCTCCAAGACGGTCAGGAATACGAGTAGGGTGTTGCACCAATTGCTCTAGGTCATGGAGGATAGCAAAGTTGTAGGCTAGTTCACCAGGATGGTCAGTGGAGGGAGAGGAAAGCCAAAGCTGGTGGTGAACATTGAAGGCTCCAAGAATGGAGATCTCTGCAAAAGGGAAGAGGGTCAGAATGTGCTCCACTTTGGAAGTTAAGTAGTCAAAGAATTTCTTATAGTCAGAGGAGTTAGATGAGAGGTATACAGCACAGATAAATTTAGTATGAGAGTGACTCTGTAGTCGTAGCCAGATGGTGGAAAACTCGGAAGATTCAAGAGCGTGGGCACGAGAGCAGGTTAAGTCATTGCGCACATAAACGCAGCATCCAGCTTTGGATCGAAAATGAGGATAGAGAAAGTAGGAGGGAACAAAAAAGAGGCTACTGTCAGTTGCCTCAGACACCTGAGTTTCAGTGAGGAAAAGAAGATGATCTTTAGAAGAGGAGAGGTGGTGTTCTACAGATTGAAAATTAGATCTTAGACCGCGAATATTGCAGAAGTTAGTGAAGAAAAAGTTGAGGGGGGTGTCAAGACACTTAGGGTCGTCGACAGAAAGGCAGTCCGACCTGGGGACATTTATGGTCCCCTCCCCAGATGGGGACTCCAAGGCTGGTGTAGGAGTCGCCATGATGATTTTAAAATTTTTGAGTGAAGGGTGTGTGTGTTATTAGGTGCTTGTAGTTTTGTGTGGAGGAAGAGAGTTGTCTTTAGAGGGCAGGCAGTGACTGCCCCCTTGTGTTGTGAGACACAAAGGGAAACGTTCAGTGAGGTCACAGCTGGGTTTAATGATAAGTTCACAGCACCCCCTGAACAGTGCTTTAGACCTCACTGGGAGTAATTATCATTTCGGCAGGTGTCTACTGCCTCCTCCTCTAAGTGTAGGCAGTTTGATGTTTACTTATTAAAACCACCGCGGGTTACTGAAATAAAATGGTTCTCTCATAAGGGCGCAATGATGATTAATTTGGTCTTTCTTTATTTTTTTTCTTTATTTTTTCTTTCTTTCTTTTTTTTTTTAATGTTAATGCATAACGTGAGCTGCAGCATCACCATTATGCACACACTCTTCAGGACCCTCATTATTGTCCTCTCTGTGTGAAATGCGTATAGAAAATACTTATAGAACACCAAATCCGAACTGTGGCCCCGGAATTTCGTGTTACTGGCCAGTGTTCAGTTATATGATGTTGCAAAGGGTCTTCAGGTCCTCCAGGCTCAGTTCCCTAACCTTGCTCTGTACTCTCGCTCTTCCTTCTTACAAGCAGAAAGTGAGTTCATTGCAATATGAAAAGGATATAAAAAAGGTGCCAGATTATGAAAAAATGCAGATGTAGTATAGAATGTTACTAATATTGTACCGAAATGCATTATTCATATAAATTTTGAAACTTTTAAAGCATTCTGTACATCTTACCGTGTTGTTTTATATTTGACAGTGCCGCCGAAGTCCCGAGCGGCTTCGAGACAAGGAAGAGAAGCTACGCGGTTCACTTCAGCCAGTCAGTGGTCAGTAGCGTCAGCTTCGTTGTGGTGTACGCGTGGGTTTTGTGTTTTCTTGAACGCTTATTTGGGCTTCAGGTGAACCAAAACTCTCTCAAAGCATGTCCACAGTGGTCAGCAGGTATGTTAACTTGGTAATGAGTGTATTTGGACATATACTGTTAGTGAAACTGGTGTGTCGTTCCTCGCTAGGCTAGTAGGAAGCAAGCGGTTGAGGAATCACAGTCGCCAGACCATTAATAACTAACATTTTCTTAATTTTTCATATTTATCAGTTTTTGTATTTCACATGACTATCTAGGACGTAAGTGTTTCTAGTGCCATGAATGTAAAGGAATGGTGCTTGAAATGGGATGTTGTAAGGCTGAGGGACACGAAAATAGGCTTGAGTGTTGGCGGGAGTGGGCGGTGCGCGTACTGTCTAGGCGTCTCTGCTCCCTCACCACGCACCTCGCCGCTGTCTCAACATTCCCCGGTATATTACACTTATTTCTTGAATGTTTACCGTAAAGTCTGCAATCAGGAATCATCGCAAACATTAACCATTGTTGTCTTTCTGATCACCACCACATCCTTTGCCGTTCCACCTTCTACCACTCCGATATTATCTTCCACTTCCTTGTCGCTGTTTGTTCCTCCATCACTTTCATAGCCGTCATCAGCTGTCTTTCCCTCATCACCACATCCTTCACCTCCACCACATCAACTCACTCCGTTTCATCATCAACTCATCCACACGAGGAATCATGTGAGGAGTCAAGAGTGAGAGAGCTGAGGTGAATAAACACTCGTTACTAGAATCACTGTTCATCTCATTAAATTGAGAGTGACTTACCTTGTTGCCATGGGTTTATCTTTACCCCCACCAGCCCCACCCCAACCCAGCCGGCCCCCAGCCTTATCTCCCCTAGTCTCACCTCCCCAGCGCCATCTTTCCACCTTCCTGTTCCTAGCTTCGCCTCCCCAGCCTCACCTTCCCAGCCTTCCCTAGCCTCACCTCCTCAGTCTAACCTCGACAACCCTGTCTTTCTAGCCTCAGCTTTAGCAGTAACGACCCCCGCACGCCCCGTAATTGCACAAGTCATTACTGTGTGCGTGTGTATGTGTGTGTGTGTGTGTCCACGAGGCGGCCAGGAAGCAGCATTAGTATTGGCCTTTAGGTATTTACATTGACTTATTTTAAAGTGAATATCAGGCATCTCAGTTATACTTTGGGTGGGATTAGGTTAGCGGATGTTAACTGGTTGTTTGTCTGTCTGTTTGTCTATCTTTTGATTTGTCTTTGTGTTGATACATCAATGTCATTTTTTTTTTTCTATTTACCTCACTTTTATTTTATCTGTCTTTCTATCTACGTGTCTTTCTTTCTCTGCATCAGTCTATCTATCTATCTATCTATCTATCATTCTATCTATCTATCTATCTGCATCTGTTTGTCTAATTTCATCCATCTATTCATATATCTGTCTTATCTACCTATGTAACTTCTCATCTCCTCTCTCTCTCTCTCTCTCTCTCTCTCTCTCTCTCTCTCTGGTAGGCTCCGTGGTATGTGGTTTGTGTGGCAGTCTGAAGGTTCACGTTCGATCGTGGAAACCTCATTTTTCGTCACCTTCACCTGGATGTTGCGGCGTCATGACTCAGAATCAATGATGCAGTGAGGCGCTGGTCACTGCACCGCGGGAGCGCTTCGATCATGAATACTATCGTGCGGGAAAATTAGTAATTTCCAATAAAGTGTCCACCTAGTGTTAAGAAAGTGAGAGGAAGAAATGTTTGCCAACGCCCTTCATGAGGAGACGAAACGAACTGGAATACACCAGAGAACCTCATGAGAATAAAAACTTTTGCTTCACATTTGGATTAAATTGTTGGACTTGCCTATGGACTCCCACACACTTTTTTGTATAGCCTTTGTTCTACTGTTGATATTCATTCTGCTTCGTGGGTTGGGAAGTGTTAAGTTGATATTTTCTTGTGTCTTAATTCTACACAATTCTAAAACATTTCTTTCTGGAAAGTGAGGAAATACGAGTCAATTCTTTACCTTCAGTTTTTGTTCCATTAATACGAATCCCTGTGCTATGTAAATATAGTAATGTTTAATAGATATTTATTTTCACTTTTTATATTGTTCAGCACATAATCTTAGCCACGTACCTTAACAGTGAGGAGGGATGGATAGTCTGTATCCCTAACCTTTGTTGTACTGATACCATTCCTTCTGCCGTAACTTTAGTGCTTTCCACGAAATATTTTTCTCACTTTGAAAGTTCTTTACGACATAAATCTCAAACATGTTCTTGGAAAGTGAGAAAACAGGATTATTTTTCTCTGTCCTTTGTTCTACTCCTACGATTCCTCTTGTTTCCTAGGTTCGATAATCTCAAACTGACATTTTCTCGTTTTTGTAATTCTTCAAGGGAGAAATTTCAAACACGTCCTTCAGAGTGGGGAGGCCTGTGTCTTCTTTACCTTTAAACTTTGTTCTGGTGATATGATTTCTTCTACGACGTAACTTTAATAGTCTTCAGTAAATATTTTCTACCTTGGTTAAGTAATACGATTCCATCTGGTATGTGTGTCTTAAGCTGATATTTTCTTGTGTTCTGAGTTTTTAGGAGAGGTTTTAATTACGTTCAGAAAAGTGAGGAAAGGAACCTTCATAACCTTTAGCCTTTTTCTACTAATGTGATTCCTTCTCTTACGTCCGCTAGTAAGTATTAAGTTAAATTTTCTCGTTTATATATATATATATATATATATATATATATATATATATATATATATATATATATATATATATATATATATATATATATATATATATATATATATTTATTTATTAATTTTTTTTTGCGATGGCATTTGAGGCATGGTGCGATGGCATTTGAGGCATGATCCATAAAAGTGAGGAGAGGAGTACTCTTTACCTGAAGGTTTTGTTTTTGTAATACAATTCCTTGTGGTGTGTAACTTAAGTATTGTTTTTGAAGGTCTTTAAGACAGAATTTCACCACGTGCCTGGAGTGTGAGGCGGGAAGAGTCAGTTCTTTATCGTTGGCCTTTTGGTCTTTTTATTTCATCACGACAGAATCTCAACCACTTCCCTGAAAAGTGACAACCAATGAGTACATGACTTGTTTGTGGGTTTTGTTATACTAATGTGATTCCTTTTGTTATGTAAGTTAGTGAGTTTAAGTGATTTATTCTCGTTTTCTTAGTTCTTCTTGACTGTTTTAAACCACGTTCCAGAAAACTACGGAAGGATTAGAATTCCTTATCTCTGCCTTGTAATGTGGCAGTGCAAATCCTTCTCTGATGTAGATTTTATTTATTTATTTATTTTTTTATTTTTTTTTTTCAGAATTGTTCTGGGCAGATTTTAAACCGTGTTCATTATGAAAAGTTTTATCAGTCTTTAATGAAATATTTGGTGTGGCCAGATTACATTTTTCCTTGTTTGGTGGGGCCAGATTACATTTTTCCTTATTTGGTGTGATCAGATTACATTTTTCCTTAATTAGTGTGGCCAGATTACATTTTTCCTTATTTGGTGTGGCCAGATTACATTTTTTCTCTATTTGGTGTGGCCAGATTACATTTTTTCTCTATTTGGTGTGGCCAGATTACATTTTTCCTTATTTGGTGTGGCCAGATTACATTTTTCCTTATTTGGTGTGGCCAGATTATATATATTTAGTGTGTGTGATGACCCAAGGGATGACTGAAGCAATGGTTGTGGTGATGACTGTAATGGTGGTGACTGTGGTGATGAGTGTAGTGATGACAGCCCCTCTCTCAACATCACACTGAAGGGAACACTCTTGAGAACACCCTCATGTGCATCTGTGTGTGCGTCTGGGTCTCTATGTGCGTCTGTGTGTGTGTCAGCCTCACGTGTGGCCCTGTGTGCGTTTCTGTGTGCGTTAACCTCAAGTGCATTTGTACGTGTGCGTCTGTGTGTGTTTGTGCGCGTGTGAGCCTCATGTGCGTCTCTGTCTGCGTTAACCTCAAGTGCACCTGTATGTGTGTCTGTGAGCGTGTGAGCCTCATGTGCACGCCCGTGTGCGTCGCCATGTGCGTGCAACCTGACCACCGTATCCTGGTAGATCCTGTAGAGCCAGTCAACGTCCATGCAACACGTCACATTCACCAGCTTGTCTCCGCGTAGCGACGACACAACACGCCTTCTCTCTTCCTGAGGTAGATGCTGAATACCCCCAAAGTGTGGCGGGTAGTGTGGGTGTGTGCGCGTGTTACCCACATCCTCGTTGACGTCGTCATGAAGCACGTGGAACAAATTATCCGGCTTGAAACGCGCCATTACAAGCGTGTGGTGATCCAGACTCCACACCTCCCCTTGAACTGCATCGCGTGGAACAGCCGTGACATGGAAGAGGAAACCGTTGTGTCCCAGTGCTGTAGACAGGTGGAGGCGGTTCTGTAACGCCTCCACGCTGTCCACACCTTCCAGTGCCGAGTCTTTTCCCAGCACAAATGCAAATTCTTGGTATACCGGACTGTAGTAAAGGTTCTCAAAGTGGCATTGCAAGGTGGAGTGAGGCATCGTGTGGCACCAAGTGGATGTGGGTGCCAGGGAGGTGGGTGGATGGAGGGGGCGGAGGGTATCAGTTGGGCTTTGTTTGTTGGGATGGTTTTCTTTGAGGGTGTGTGTTTGGTGTGTGTCTGGTGGTGGTGGTGGTGGTGGTGGTGTTGTGGGGTGGTTTGTGTGTGTTTGGGGTGTTTTGTGGTGGTGTGTGTGTGTTTCCTGTGTTGTTTGGGGTGTCCTGTGATGCGTGTGTGTTTTGTGATGTGTGTGTGTGTGTCTTGTGTTGTTTTGGGTGTCTTGTGGTGTTTTGTGTTGTCTGTAGCAGTTTTAGGGTGTTGTGTGTTGGCTTCAAGTGTTCTTTGAGGTGTAGTGTGACCCTGTGTGTTGTCTTCTGCAGTGTTGAGGTGCTGTGTGTGTGTTGCCAGTGTTGCTTCTTATTCTGCCTCATCCTTCACAGTGTTGAGGTGCTGTGTGTGTGTTGCCAGTGTTGCTTCTTGTTCTGCCTCATCCTTCACAGTGTTGAGGTGCTGTGTGTGTGTTGCCAGTGTTGCTTCTTGTTCTGCCTCATCCTTCACAGTGTTGAGGTGCTGTGTGTGTGTTGCCAGTGTTGCTTCTTGTTCTGCCTCATCCTTCACAGTGTTGAGGTGCTGTGTGTGTGTTTCTTCTAACAACACACATGCATCACGCACACACACACACCATCATGAGCGTCCAAATTCTCTGTCTTATCTGTACAACCCCCCCACCCCCACTGTCCCCCTTGGCATTCCCCACAGCCAGGCCCCAGGGGAGGGAGGGTGCCGGGGATGCTTGGCACTCTAGGGACCCCTGGTGGCACTGCAGGAGGATTAGTGCCACCAGGGCTAGGCTGGTCATGGCACTGCTGGAAAGGAGAAAAGTCAGGTTAGGTTAGGTGAGGTGAGGTGAGGTGAGGTTTGGTTTGGTTAAGTTACGTTTGATTTGTTTTTTTGGTGAGGTGAGATGAGGTGAGGTGAGGTGAGTTGAGATGAGATGAGATGAGATGAGGTTTGGTTAGGTGAAGTGAGATGAAGTGAAGTGAGATGAGGTTAGGTATGGTTAGATTAGATATAGTTTGTTTTGGTTTCATTAGGTTTGGTGAGATGAAATGAGGTGATGTCAGGTTTGGTGAGGTTTAGTTTGGTTAGGATAGGTTAGGTAAGGATATATTGCATTACATTAGGATTGATTAGGTGAGGCTTGCCAAGGTAAGGATAGGATAGGATAGGATAGGCTGATGCAACATTAGGTTAATCAGGTTAGAATATATCAAGTTATATTAAGGTTAGAATAGAATAAGTTAGGATATGTTAGACTAGTTTGGGACAGGTTACAAGTTACATAGGTAAGGTTTGGATAGGATACTGTAGCTTACATTAGGTTAGTGAGGAAAGGATTCAACAGATTAAGTTGGGTTAGTTTAAGTAGGTTAAGTTAGGTTAGCTTAGTAAGGAAACAATTGAATAGATTAAGTTAGTTTAGGTTTTGTTAAGTAGGCTAGATTAGGTTAGGTTAGGAGTTGGATAAATTAAGTTAGATAAGGATGTTAGATTAAATTAGCTTAGTAAGGGAAGGATTGAATAGATTATGTTGGTTAGGTTTAAGTAACCTAAATTAGGTTAGTTAGGTTAGGTTAGGTTAGGGTAGGTTAGGTTTGTTAGGTTAGTTAGGTTAGGTAAGGTTAGTTAGGTTAGGTTAGGTTAGGTTAGCTCAGGATTGGATTGGGGAGATTACAGTGCATTAGATAACGTTACATCAAACACAATCTGGCAACAGAAGAGAATTCGTAATAAGCATCATAAACGTGTATCAAAGACTTATAATCACATACATCATAATTACTTAAAATCTTAAAAGTTACACAACATGGATTACAAAACACACTAGCATTCATTTCAATTACACAAGGTAAAACGACAGTGAAATTACCTAAAACAGAATTACAGATTACAGAACACAAGATAAAACAACAAAATTACACCAAAAGGAAGAATTAAAATTACATAGCAATAACACAAGTAATAACACCACCTATATCAACAACAACTGCCTGCAGAGAGAGAGAGAGAGAGAGAGAGAGAGAGAGAGCGGGGTGAATGAAAGGCAAGTCAGAGCGTACAGTAGCTGAGAGGAAGTAACTCCCGCCAGCGTTGCCAGACGTACGATAATTATTGTACAAGTACAATAATTTTTGCCAGTGTAGCCGCACCGGCTGGGCATCAATTGGCTCTCAGGTGATCTGTTTTACTGATCACACCCATCATCGTAGGGTCGAGGAAAGGCAGTTCTCCCTGACACGTTTATTGATGAGGTAGGCATGACCGTAAGAACTGCGAACAAGTTCTCGGTCTCAATTTCTTACAAAATAACATTATACACGGATATTAAACACTTTCAACATATTACAATATTCATTAACAATACATGCAATTGACTTGGCACTATGACAATCAGTTTTTACTACAAAATTAAAGTATTTACCTCGGTCACCATCCTGCCCGTCTTTGTCTGAGCGCGACTTGGCCGCGAGTGATGCCCGCAGGCGACTAGCAGGTTAACCCCACACTACTAACAAGTGAGCATCGGCTTCGGTGCTTAATATAGCATTAAATACTGATACTCACACATATTACACGTTTTCATGCAAATAGAAAACTATTGAACATTTCACTTATATATGCTGAGGAATAATCATATGAGGTACATACACTTTACATACAGTAACATGGCTCCCCTAAATTGTGTAACAATTTACCTTAAATTAACATTAGTATGTACCTTAAAACTAGGATTAGCACATAATATGTTTTGTTACACTGGCTCCTTGGCGGGGATTCTCCGGTCTATTTTTATGCATTACCTTCTAACAGCAATACTAGACTATGTATTGGCCTCTCTATGATGGTCCTGTTTGCCTTTGTGTCTTCCCTGGTTGTCGAGATTACAGTCTGAAACCAGGACCTTAACCTTTCTTACTAGGCCATCATGATCAGGAGATACTTCTGTTACTCTTCCCAGTTTCCACTGGTTCCTTGCTAAATTCTGATCTTTGATGAGAACTATGTCATTTACACTGAGATTCCTCTTTGGTGTTGTCCACTTATTTCTAAGTTGTAGGAATTGCACATACTCCTTTTTCCACCTGGACCAGAACTGGTTGGCCAGGTGTTGTGCTCTGCGCCATCTCTTTATGCAGTACAGGTCCTTCTTAATGAAAATGCTTGGAGGAGGCAGTACTACCTTTGTTTTCATAGTTAACAAATTACTGGGTGTCAACGGTGTAGGACTTTCTGGGGAGTTAAAATGGTCCACAGTTAGGGGACGATCATTAACTATATTTTCTGCTTCAACTAAGAAGGTTCTCAGATCTTGGTCATCTAACTGGGTACCATGCTGATCAAGCAACATAGAGAGTACATTTCTCACTGTGCGTATCTGCCTCTCCCAGACACCTCCCATGTGACTGGAATTGGGTACATTCATTTTAAAAACAATCCAGTCACACTGATCTTTCATGAGTTGTCTGACTTTATTGTTATTTAATTCTTTCAAGCATTTCTCATACTCTGATTTGGCTCCTACAAAGTTAGTTCCTTGGTCACATCTCAACTGTCTTACGGGCCCTCTTCATCCTACAAAGCGACGGTATGCACTTAGGAAGGAACTTGTATCCATGCTGTTGGCTGTCTCTATGTGCACAGCTCTACGAGTATATGCCATGCAAGTAAAGAGCACTCCATATCTTTTAAGCTCTTTACGCCCCTCTTTGACATAGAAAGGGCCAAAGAAATCTACTGCTGAGTATATAAAAGGAGGTGATGGTTCTAGTCTGTCAATAGGCAGGTCTGCCATCTTCTGTCCCTGTGTTGTACTTCTAACTTTACGACAGATAATGCACTTTGAAATGTGCCTTGATACTAGGGATGATCCTCCTACTATCCAGTATCCACATGACCTGATTTCATTTAAAGTTATGCCTCTGCCTTGATGATTTGTCCTTTTGTGATGGTGGCATATTATCAGCTGGGTTATGTGAGATGTTTTGGGGAGGATGACTGGATGTTTGGATTCATCTGTCAGATTAGAAAGCCTCAATCTTCCTCCTACTCTCATGATACCATTTTTGTCAATGAAGGGATCTAACTTATAGAGGGAACTGGTCTTGTCTATCACTTTTGTTCCCTTGCCATTGTCTCCTTTAATTAAAGAATTATGGTTAGCAGATGATTCCAGTCCATTTATCTCCTTCTGGAATGCCTTTGCTTGCAGTTGTTTTATAATTACATTTTCAGCTTCTGACACTTGTGCTACATTTACTGGCTTATATGTGTTTCCCTTTACTTTAGTAGTGCCATCACCTTTTCCTCTGAAGCTGTTCAGAAGCTTGAGGCATACAGCAACTGCCCTCTTTGCTTTAAACCAATCAGAAAAATACTCAAGTCTTTCTAGTATATCTGTGGGCTGTTGTGTACCTACAGCATGGCATACAACTTTCTTCACTTCTGGATCATTCTCATTTATGACCTTGTACTGGGAATGGCTATCCATTTTGCTATGTTGCCAAAGGAATTCTGGGCCATTCCACCAGATCTTGCTATTACACAATTCATCTGCTGTCATGCCTCTAGATGCATGATCTGCTGGGTTATACTGCGTCTCTACAAATTTCCACTGATCTGGTGAAGTGTGATCTCTTATTGTTTCTACTCTATTTGCAACATATACATGGAATCTCTTTGCTTCATTTGCAATGTAACCAAGGACTACTTTACTGTCTGTCCAAAATACTTCTTCCACATTATTATACTCAAGTTCTCCCTTCAAGAGTTTATGGATTCTAACTGACACCACTGCTGCTGCTAGTTCTAGTCTGGGTATTGTCATGGTTTTTAGAGGTGTGACACGTGACTTTGCCATTACTAATGCACAATGAATTTGGCCAGTCTTGCTAATTAATCTAATATATGAGCACTGGCCATATCCCTCTTGACAGGCATCTGAAAAGTGATGGAGTTCAACCTTTTCTACTTCCCCAAAGTCATCAGGTTTGTAGCATCTAGGTACCTTTAACTGATCTAGTTTGTGCAGCTTCTCCTTCCATTTTAACCATTTAGGTTTGACATAATCTGGCACCTCATCATCCCAATCAACTGCATTCTTACATAATTCTTGTAAAATTTGCATTCTAGTCAGTATGAGAGGTGACACTAGACCTATTGGATCATATATAGAGCTCACTGTTGACAGAATGCCTCTCCTGGTGAGTGGTTTGTCTTTCAGCTTTATTCTAAATTGAAATGTGTCAGATTCTATGCACCACTCAACTCCCAAAGTTCTTTCTATAGGCAGTGTGTCTTCATTCTTACTAAAATCCAAACTTTTAATTCCATCTGCTCTCTCATGAGGAGAAATTGCAGCTAATACATCTTTGTTGTTTGACAAGAACTTATGAAGGTTAAAACCTCCCTTGTAACATAATTCTTTGCTCTGCTGAATAAGAGTGACAGCTTCATCCATTGTAGCTACTGACTTCAAACCATCATCAACATAAAAGTTGTTTCTTACAAACTTGGCTGCATCAGATCCACACCCGTAGTCATCTGCAGCTTTCTTAAGTGCAAAGTTGGCTACACTTGGAGATGAAGTAGCTCCAAACAGGTGAGCTGTCATCCTGTATTCAGCTATCTCATTATTAAGGTCACCATTTTCCCACCAAAGGAATCTTAACATGTCTCTGTGTTCTGGGTTGACCTTCACTTGATGGTACATTGCTTCTATATCACATACAAGTGCAATGCTTTCTTGCCTAAACCTACACAACACTCCAATAAGTTTGTTGGTAAGGTCTGGGCCTTGTAACAGATGACTGTTTAATGACTGGTTCCTGTAGTTTGCACTACAGTCAAAGACAACTCTCAACTTCTTTGGCTTTCTCGGATGATAGACTCCATGATGTGGAATGTACCAGACCTTACCATCATTCCTAACTAAATCCTTTGTCGGTACAACCTCTGCATAACCTTTTGTAATCATATCATTCATGAACACTTTGTAATCACCTTTGTGTTGATTATCCTTCTCAAGTTTAGCTCTTAACTTCTTGAGTCTCTGCTCTGCTAATAGTTTGTTGTTTGGAAGCTTGACGTTATCATCATAATGGCCATCCTTCAGCTGATGTACTCCTTCTTTCATCTTACTCATAAACCTTTTATCTTCATATGATAATGGAGTGTCAGCTGACTTTCTATCACTGAAGTCAAGTTCAAACATATCTCTCACTTGAGAAGGATTAATCATCTCTTTGGTTTTAGTAGGAACCACTAAGAAATTAACCCTCTTTTCTTCATTGATTTCTACTTCTTGTGTCACTGTTCTGTAGACTACCACTGTATCCTCCAATGGACTTGAATGGGGTGAGATTTTACCAATGATCCCCCAACCTAGCTCTGTCCTACGAGCATAGGGATGCTTCTTGCTATCACCTGCTATTTGCTCTTCTGCCATAATGGTTTCTGCATAATCAAGACCAATGAGAAGTCCTATGTCAATGTTTGGGTCATATTTCATTAGTTTGTCAGAGATTGCCTTTAAGTGGGGCCAGTCGCAAGCAGTCTCGGGCCTTGGTATCTGACTCCGTCCAGCTGAAATGTTTTCTGTTGAATATGCTGAAGGGATTGATATTTCCACTTCTTCATTATAACCTCTTACTTTAAGTCCATGAATTTTGATAGAATCAGTGATTTGTTTTCCACTTATTGTGTGGATCTTGAGTGACACTGATGGTCCACTATAACCTCTTACTTTAAGTCCATGAATTTTGATAGAATCAGTGATTTGTTTTCCACTTATTGTGTGGATCTTGAGTGACACTGATGGTCCACTAACTCCCAATTTATTCAGAGTGCTTTCCTTGATGAATGAAGCATCAGACTGCTCATCCAGCAGGGCATACACTAAAACTTTATTCTCTTCATTACTAACATGATGTAACCATACAGGAACTATCATGGTGTGCATGTCATGTGTCACTGATTCTGTAACTTTGACCTTATTTGCTACTACTGTGGGTTTATCATCTTTAGGCTGAGTTGCTTGTGCTGGCACCTTTTGGCTCTCAGTTCTTGTCATGTCATCATTGTGAAGAGCTGTGGGATGGTATCTCTGACATACTTTACAAACTTTCCTTCTTCTACAATCCTTTCCTTTGTGACCCATTTTTAGACACCCTGTACATAACCGTTTTTCTTTAGCAAATTTGTACCTAGTATTACCATCAAGTTTGGCAAATTCCTTGCAATCATCTAAATCATGATCCTTTGTACAGTAGTGACAGAATCGTCCTTTCCTTTCCTGGTGCTTGGGATACTGTTTGTTGGCTTGTACATTTACTTTACTTTGGAATGACCACATTGGTTTTTCCTCAATTGCTTTAGCCATGAAAGATCTACTCCCTCTATTCTTTGTCATGATGTTTGATTCCCTTGGTTTCCAATTGGTTGCCCTTGTTTGAGTTTTGATCCAGTCATTTACTTCCCTACTTACTGAATTCCAGGAAAGAAATGGATTGCTTGCTCCTTTTGCTTCTTTCTGGACAAATTCACATAACATTTCAAAGGGTGGGTGGTGCTCTTCAATGCTACTAGAAGTGTTATTACTGTTAGTATCAAGATATATCATCGCTTGCTTTCTCCAGTCATGAACAATATGTTCAGGGAGTTTTGCTAGCACCTTTCTCTGCTCTCTAGGGTCATTCAGAAATGACAAGTAAGAAGTGTGTTTCATTGCAGCTAAACAGCACTTCAAAAAATCTGAGAATGCTGTTAATGCTGGACCATTATGCGGAGAGATTGGTAGCCAATTCATTAACTTTTTTGTGTAAGCATCAGCTATGATGCTTTTGTTTCCAAATCTATCACTAAGAATTTTCTTTGCTTGCACATAGTCAGCATCAGAGTTAAAGTGCATTAACATTTTAATGGCATCCTTTGCCTCACCAGTTGTATATCTGTCTAAGTAGGCAAGTCTCTCTTTACCAATAGAAGTTTTAGACTCTACATAAGTTTCAAAGTTTTTCAACCAACTTGGAAATTCCATGGGTTCTCCATCAAAAGTGTTAGGCTCTATTGGAGGGAGGCTCCACTTGGGATCAGGTATGTTGATTGCAAAGGTTCCCCCAGGATGGGAAAAGGATTGATGATTCTGTCTCGCATTATTCACATTATTAGGCATGTTGACATTATGAGTGTGTCTACGAGAGCTTGGTACAAGACTTTGAGCTGTAGGGTTGAGATTTATTACCTGAGGTTCACTAAATATTTGTCCATCTACTTCATTTGTCATCAATTCATTATCTCTATTGCAAGAAGAAGGTTTCTGTGGGTCATGGAATGTAACATATTTGTGAGGCATGGCACTGTCACTTTGTTGATTTGCAATTGTTTGTGCTTTCATTTCATTTTGTGACTCTATGTATTGTTGAAGATAACTTTGCTTCTCTACACTTTCATCATTACCTGGAAGTATTTTTACTTCTTCTTCAACTAACCCAAGAGCATTAAGTTCTGCACTAGCAACTGCTAAATCTCTCTCTTTCTTTTTCTTTGCAAACATTGCCTGGTCTCTTGCTAACATAACTTCTGCCTCTGCTTTTGTCTTAGCTAACATAACTTCTGCCTCTGCTTTTGTCTTAGCCAACATAACTTCTGCCTCTTCTAAATTATCATGATATTCCATTTCCTTTCTAAGTCTGGCTACCTTTGCTGCTGCTTCTTGCTTTCTTTGTGCTGATGAATGTGATGAAGACTCTAGAATGTCTAGACAGTTTGCTAGAACAAATTGATCCTCTGTCATTCTTTAACTCCATTCTTTTACATTCTATACTTTCTAATATTTCATGGTGAACTTGTTGATTGTGTTCCAGCTCTTCATTTAGCTCCTCTGACCTTTCTGGCTCTAGTTCCACCAGCTTTGTGTATTCCACATAATACTGCTGAAATGCCTCTATTACTTCACTTGACATGGGCTCTAATTCAAAGGGGTTAATTACAATTTTTAATCCTTTCTTAATTTTGCTGGTAACACTGCTCCATTTACGCTTACAGGACTCTGCTCTTCCTTTGGTTACGTTGACTTGATATTCTCTTCCTTTATCGGTTGGCACTCGCTCCCTGACACTAACTTCTTCAATACAAGTTTGATCCCTGTCCACTTGCTCACCCTCACCTTCCCTAAGGCCATCTACGGCATTAATTTCCTCAGTATCAGACATATCTAACAACTTAATTGTGTCAATACTGAGACACTGAAAGAGCAATTAAATTACCACTCTTAATACTAGCTAATTGTGGGTAATTTTCACTTAGGCTACTCAATTCAGTGCACATACATACTATTATACTTTCTTGCCTGTGACCATGGGTTCTACAAAATGGTGGCGAGGCACAGTGAGTAGAAGGGAGTGGTTGTCGTCAAGGGTAGAGCTGACCCCGGGGCCTCAGAGGTCAACCTTTAGGCTTACGTCAGCGTCCCCTCGTCCTGTGACTCACTCTTGCTACGGTTTCACATGGAGCCAATTTCTTCCTTGTAGGTCGAGTTCTTACTGTAGACGCACCGGCTGGGCATCAATTGGCTCTCAGATGATCTGTTTTACTGATCACACCCATCATCGTAGGGTCCAGGAAAGGCAGTTCTCTCTCTGACGTTTATTGATGAGGTAGGCATGACCGTAAGTGTTAATGTATGTAAAGCGTATGTACCTCACGGCATTATTCCTCGGCATTTATAAGTGAAATGTTCAATAGTTTTCTATTTGCATGAAAACGTGTAATATGTGTGAGTATCAGTATTTAATGCTATATTAAGCACAGAAGCCGATGCTCACTTGTTAGTAGTGTGGGGTTAACCTGCTAGTCGCCTGCGGGCATCACTCACGGCCAAGTCGCGCTCAGACAAAGATGGGCAGGATGGTGACCGACGTAAATACTTTAATTTTGTAGTAAAAACTGATTGTCATAGTGCCAAGTCAATTGCATGTATTGTTAATGAATATTGTAATAAGTTGAAAGTGTTTAATATCAGTGTATAATGTTATTTTGTAAGAAATTGAGACCGAGAACTTGCTCGCAGTTCTTACGGTCATGCCTACCTCATCAATAAACGTGTCAGGGAGAACTGCCTTTCCTCGACCCTACGATGATGGGTGTGATCAGTAAAACAGATCACCTGAGAACCAATTGGCGCCCAGCCGGTGCGGCTACAGTAAGAACTGCAAACAAGTTCTCGGTCTCAATTTCTTACAAAATAACATTATACACTGATTGTTTAAATTAAACACTCTCAACATATTACAATAATCATTAACAATACATGCAATTGACTTGGCACTAAAGTGGCAGTTTTGCATAATATTTGGAATAATTACATATGTACGACAATTTTACCAGAAGTACAATAATTTCAACCTGTGTAGTACGATAATATGGCCAAAACAATCTGGCAATTCTGAACTCTACGAGCCTAACAGAATCTCATGGCGTCCGGAAGGAAGGTTTGTAGTTGTACATGTAAACATTGACCAAAGAACACCAAAATTCACATGAACGCGGCGCCCACACCAAAATTACTAGAAGTGAGGAAAAGGAAGTCAAGGTGAGTGTGTGTGGCCAAAAATCACCTTAAAATGGCAAGAATGGACGCTGTTACCACCACAAGGAACAGAAGGGGAGGGAGCGGTGTGTTTAGGGAGAACTTCCGGGACGGGACAACAAACTTTTCTTATTTCCCCACGGAGGGAGGAAGTTGCGGAAAGAGGAAAAGACGGGAGATGTTTGGATTCACTCACCTGCTTGACTCACCTGGATGGCTACCCTTTCTTGACACATGAATAGACAGGTAGAGGTTATTTCATATGAATATAAGGGCAGCGCGGATCTGCAGGTGCGCCAAACCTCACGGTATTTTACTGTTTCCCCAGTATTAACGTGGCTTTCCTTACCCTTCTTATCAGAGAAGGGCACTGGTCTACCCTGGTGAGGGGGTGTTCGTTCGTGCATGTGTATGTCACATCTGTTGGCAAGCGTGAAATTGTTCACGGTGATTAGTTCCTTTGTTTGAGAATGCAGCTGCTGGCCAATTAAAACATGAGGGATTAATTTAGCCAATGACAGCGCTTTACTTCATCCTGAGGAGGGAGAAGCGCTCAATTTGAAATATTTGAGTTAGTGCGAGGAAGAAGTCTGTCTGTTGCTGCCATTATTTCCAGCGCACCGCCACATTTTGTGAAGAGAAACAAGGTGACCACTTCTTATTCATTTATCTGCCTTGCCAGTTAGGTTAGCTGACTTTAGTTAGGTTAGGTTAAGTTAGTTTGGTTTGTGTGGTTAGGTTTGGTTAAGTTATGTTTGGTTAGGTTAGGTTAGGTAGTTTTGTCAGGTTGTTAGTTTGGTTAGGTTTTATTTGGCTACTTTAGGTTAATTTAGTCAGGTTAGGTTATTTAGGTTAAGTTAAGTTAGGTTTGGTTAAGTTAGTTTGGTTAGGTTAAGTTAGTCTTGGTTAGGTTAGGTTAAGTTAGGTTTGGTTAGGTTAGGTTGGCTACTTTAGTTAGGTTAAGTTAGCTAGTTTGGTTAGGCCTGTAAGGTGGAGGTTGAGCGGAATGATGTTGCTTTTCTCCGGAGTGGTGAATCTGCTCCACCCGGATCCTCGTTGCTGGATCCATTTGTTGCGGTGGATTGTTACCCTCTAATTTAATTCACTCCCATCACCACTAACCTTGCTGTTGGAATGACAGTTCCCACAAACACTCCATTTAAATTCAAATTATGTTTAAAGGCCAGGGGCAAATGTGAGTTTTTTTTTTTTTTTTTTCTTCACCTTAGTTAAGTTGTCTGTGCATGATTTGGTTAGCCTTAGATGTTAATGAGTTAGGTATTCTGTACACAGCATTAATACTGTGATAACATTTTGAACAGTAAGTATTCTGTACACAGCATTAATACTGTGATAACATTTTGAACAGTAAGTATTCTGTACACAGCATTAATACTGTGATAACATTTTAAACAGTAAGTATTCTGTACACAGCATTAATACTGTGATAACATTTTGAACAGTAAGTATTCTGTACACAGCATTAATACTGTGATAACATTTTGAACAGTAAGTATTCTGTACACAGCATTAATACTCTGATAACATTTTGAACAGTAAGTATTCTGTACACAGCATTAATACTGTGATAACATTTTGAACAGTAAGTATTCTGTACACAGCATTAATACTCTGATAACATTTTGAACAAGTATACCGGGGAAAAACTGTGTTTGTGTCCTTGACGACCCAGTGGAGTGTGGGTGGGTGACCCAACTTTGGGCTGTGACCCAAGGGTTAAGAACCACTGACCCAAGGTAATACACTCTTCCAGGCACTTGCTGTGAGAGAGAGGGGAGACCTGTGCACCGCTGTGCTGCACTGTGCTTAGATGTCCCTGGTACACTCCTGAGGCTGTACCATTCTTGCCCCTATTGTGAGTATGTCTCTGTGTGTGTGTGTGCGTGTGTGTGTAGTTGACAATTACTGAAGAGTTTGTGACTTGACCCGTCCCACAAGTGACAAAGACGGCATCATGTTGGTCAGTGCTTGCAGAAATGGGTCTTTCTGAGACGTGGGTACAGTTTGTAATGGCTGCCACTCTTCCCTGCTCCACAGACCAGGCCAGCATCCAGGCCGCTGCCCTGCCTGGCACTGACGGCTGTTTGACCTCCACGAGGGTCCCTGCAGGACTGGACGCGGCGTGTGCTGGCGGGAGTGGTGCTGCGGTGGAGGTCGTGAGGCCAGGCAGCAGCATGAGTGGCCGGCGGCGGCGGCAACAGCAGCAGCAGCAGCAGCAGCCAGCCTCAGGTGTGGGGAGGCACAGGCGTGGTGGCAAGAATCACCAGGAGGCAGGCAGCTCTGTCCACAGAGGAGAGAGCAAGTTTGAGTGCCAGCAGTGTGACAAAACTTTTGTATCCAGACAAGGCCTTAAGTACCACACCCTGACACACAGTGGTGTTAGAAATTATGAGTGTGGTGAGTGTGGGAAGAAATTTACCCACAAGTCTAACCTCAACACACACACCCTGACACACAGTGGTGTTAGAAATTATGAGTGTGGTGAGTGTGGGAAGAAATTTACCCACAAGTCTTACCTCACCACACACACCCTGACACACAGTGGTGTTAGAAATTATGAGCGTGATGAGTGTGGGAAGAAATTTACCCAAAAGTCTTCCCTCAACACACACACCCTGACACACAGTGGTGTTAGAAATTATGAGTGTGATGAGTGTGGGAAGAAATTTACCCACAAGGGTAACCTCACCACACACACCCTGACACACAGTGGTGTTAGAAATTATGAGTGTGGTGAGTGTGGGAAGAAATTTACCCACAAGTCTTCCCTCACCTCACACACCCTGACACACAGTGGTGTTAGAAATTATGAGTGTGATGAGTGTGGGAAGAAATTTACCCAAAAGTCTCACCTCACCACACACTCCCTGACACACAGTGGTGTTAGAAATTATGACTGTGATGAGTGTGGCAAGAAATTTACCCACAAGGGTAACCTCACCACACACACCCTGACACACAGTGGTGTTAGAAATTATGAGTGTGATGAGTGTGGGAAGAAATTTACCCACAAGTCTAACCTCACCACACATACCCTGACACACAGTGGTGTTAGAAATTATGAGTGTGATGAGTGTGGGAAAAGATTTTCTACCATTTCTCGTCTCAATGAACACGCCTTCAGACACACTGGGGTGAGGGAGTTCGAGTGTGATGTTTGTGGCAAGTGTTTCAAGACAAAGGGTGAGATTGCCCAGCACGTGAAGATCCACTTCTGAGGTGGTGGTGTGTGGACACATGGGGCCACACCTGTACCCGTGGTGGTGGTGGTGGTGGTGGTGGCTGTGCCTGTGTGTGCTGTGAAGGAGTCATGGCCCCAGCAGTTTTGTGTGGTGGTGGTGGTGGTGGTAGTGGTGTGAGGGAGTCATGGCCCCAGTAGTTTTGTGTGATGGTGGTGGTGGTGTGGGGGAGTCATGGCCCCAGCATTTGTTTTGTTGGCAGTGCAGGTGTGACTTTCAATAAATGTGTGTGTGCAGTAAACCTTTGTTTGTGTATTTATCAGGTGTAGTATACAGGGCCTCAGCTACAGGAATATATTGTAGTGAGGCAGCCCCTCTCTCTCCTTGCCTCAAGTGTTTGTGTATTCACCAGGTGTAGTATACAGGGCCTCAGCTACAGGAATATATTGTAGTGAGGCAGCCCCTCTCTCTCCTTGCCTCAAGTGTTTGTGTATTCACCAGGTGTAGTATACAGGGCCTCGGCTACAGGAATATATTGTAGTGAGGCAGCCCCTCTCTCTCCTTGCCTCAAGTGTTGTGTTTCTGTTTCTTTTTGTCATCCTTCACACGTTAGGTTAGGTTAAGTCTGGCACCATCTTTGCCTCTCTCTCTCTCTCTCTCTCTCTCTCTCTCTCTCTCTCTCTCTCTCTCTCTCTCTCTCTCTCTCTCTCTCTCTCTCTCTCTCTCTCTCTCTCTCTCTCTCTCTCTCTCTCTCTCTCTCTCTCTCTCTCTCTCTCTCTCTCTCTCTCTCTCTCTCTCTCTCTCTCTCTCTCTCTCTCTCTCTCTCTCTCTCTCTCTCTCTCTCTCTCTCTCTCTCTCTCTCTCTCTCTCTCTCCAGGTGAGGAAGCACACAAGTGTAACAGCTAACAATTTCTGTGTAATTGTTGTGGTGGTGACTTTCCTCCTCATGTTCTTGTCCTGGAAAGGAAAGGCTGCCCTCGTGTTCCTCACCATCCTGTTGTGTCACCAACCGTGTTGTTTGTGTGCTTGTTTGGTGATGGCTGGCCCTGCATCACTGCGCCCTCGTCTTTGCTCCTTCACTGCTGCCAGCTGTGCCCGTGGTCATGATGACGGTGGTGATGGTGATGATGATGGCGAGCGAGACATTCAAAGGAGGGCGTGCACGTGCATGGTGGTGAGCAGGTGATGATTGGAAAGGCACAGAATGTTCAGGATGGAAGAGGAGAAGGAGCAGGAGTCTTTGTGTATAGGAAGGAGAGGAATGTAAGAGGAGAAAAGATAGATGTAGGCAGCTCTGTCATGAGAGAAGGCGGCAGATTGCACAGGCCACCCTGGAATGTCGTGAAAGGCTTGCGGTGGTCGTGGTGTGCGTGAAGGGGGAGGGTGAGAGGGCAGGCAGAGACAACACCAAGAGTTAACCAGTGTTCTCATTCATTCTTCCCTTTTTCAGGTAAACTCTGGAACTCCCTGCCTGCTTCTGCATTTCCTCCTTCCAATGGCTTCAAGTCTTTCAACGAGGGGGAGGCTCAAGACATCGTTTTATTTATCTATTTTTATTATTCTCATTTCATTTGGCTCCTCTACAGGAACTGACATTAAGTTGGCTTTTTATTCAAATTTTTTGTTGTCCTTTTCCAACAGCCCTCTTACATAAAAGAAAATAACTAAATAATAACAAGAAAAGCCAGTGTCTCTGGGTGGCAAAACCACTCGGCCTGGAGAGAATGTGCATGGCGTGCCAGGTGTACCAATGGAAGGAGTATTGAGGCAGTGAAGGAGTCCCTGGAGACAATGTGCATGGCGTGCCAGCTGTACCAATGGAAGGAGTATTGAGGCAGTGAAGGAGTCCCTGGAGACAATGTGCATGGCGTGCCAGGTGTAGCAATGGAAGGAGTATTGAGGCAGTGAAGGAGTCCCTGGAGACAATGTGCATGGCGTGCCAGGTGTACCAATGGAAGGAGTATTGAGGCAGTGATGGAGTCCCTGGAGACAATGTGCATGGCGTGCCAGGTGTACCAATGGAAGGAGTATTGAGGCAGTGAAGGAGTCCCTGGAGAGAATGCATGGCGTGCCAGGTGTATTGACAATTAATATGAAGGATAACGTTAAGTTTGTGTTTGCCTTTTTGTTTTTCCCAGCAGGAGTTGTCGCTACAAAGGCTGACTTAGGAGCAAAGCGAGCCGCCTGTAGCGCCAAGCTCAAGCTCAAGATGTCAACACGAAACCTGGAGTGTGTGCAGTATGCCAGAGACAGGAATGAGATGATGCAAGTGATACTGACTGAGTTAGGGCATGATAGGAATGAAAGAGTGGAGAAGACAGGAAAGGAATGGATGGTGTTGTTGCTGGGACTGGGTAGAGAGGCCAATGAAAGGATGATTGAGGCGGTGAAAGAGTTTCTGGAGAGAATGTGGCGTGCCAGGTGTATGAACAATTAGGATAGAGGATGCTGTTCGTTTCTCTTTTTTTTTTTTTTTCCCCTTTCTACAGGAGTTGCCGATCCAAAGGCCTGGCTCAGGAGTGATCCTGTGCCACCTGTACCATCAAGATCAAGATCAAGGTATGACGGGGCCGCTGGGGGCAGGGTCCGGCTGCTGCCCGGACTGTTGTGGCGTGTACTACTGCTGCCACGACCACCTTCGGGAGGACCGGGAGCAGCACCGGCAGTGGTGTGAGCTGTACAAGCTGTGCTCCTGCTGCAACCAGCAGGCCAAGAACAGGGAGGCCATCACACTGCCCACCGCCCTGGACTAGGAGTACCGCCCCCTGGCCCCCACCATGGAGGAGCACATCCTCTCCCTGGCCAGCAGGCTGCGGCCCGTGGCTGTCGCTGGGGCCTCACCTTCCCTACGTGCTGCAGCAGGTGTGGCCAGGCCTGGCCACGGCACCCGTCCTTACCCTGCATGTGGTGGGGGCGGAGGATGCCCGGGAGCCCCGTGTGGCCGCCCCCTGGGAGTACTTGATGCACCGCCTGCCAGTCCTGGCCCGCCTGCATGTGTTGCTGGTGGGGCCAGGGCTGGGCGGGCCACAGGGGTGCCACAGGGCCGCGCTGTGCCAGCAATGCAGGGACAAGGACCGGCAGCTGGTGGTGGAGTGCCGTCGTGCCCTGTACCACAACCTGGCCCAGGCCACTGCGGCAGCCACCCCCACCCCACCCTGCGCTTGGCCTTCAACTGTGGCTTGCACGAGTGGGAGGGGGACGAGGGGGACACCTGGCCAGACTCCTTGCCCCTCATGTCCGACGATGCTGCGCCCCTTGCCTTCACCTCCTTCAACCACTAAGAGGCACAGAAGGACCTGGCTGCCCTCAGGAGGGCCAAGCCAGAGGTGCAGGTGTCCCTGGCGCGCCCCAACCCCTACCGCAGCACCCGCCCGCTGCGGGACTGGACACGGGAGGATGGCGCCCACATGTACTACACCAACCAGTACCTCACTGTGCTGCAGGCCGGCCAGGCAGGGCAGCGGGCGGCACAGGACACGGGGGGGGGAAGGAGAGCAGGAGGAGGCAAGAGAGGAAGGGAAGCAGGGTGAGGCAAGAGAAGGAGGACAGATGGGAGAGCAGCACACCCTGCCAGACACCACCTAGCACCACTCGTCCTGGTCCCTGCCTGCCACACACCCACAGTACAAACCTGTGTTCACTTCCCACACTCCACCAGTACAAACCCCAGCCTGGCAGGTGTGGCTCAACTCTCCACACCTACACAACACAGATGCCCTTCAAAATACACACACTCTTCATCATCATCATCATCAAGTCACTCACCATCACACACAAACCAGAATCTCCTTGGGGCAGCACACCTCAGCATTCCACATCCAGCATCTTTCTACCTCTGCCACACTGCCACATCTCCACCAGTGTTCGTGTTCTCAGCTTCACCATGTCTTCTGTGTTTCTTCGGTGTTGTGTCTCATAATTTGCTAACAGTTTTAACTCCTGTGACAGCCTCTAGCCCCCAACAGCTCAGATTTCCAAGAGATCATAGCACAAGGCCAATATTCTGTAATGCTCTGCTCTCATTATGACTGTTTTCCAAGGCCACAGAGATTAGCCAGGTTCTCAAGAGTGTTTCACCTGTTAATAATGTAGAAATGTGAATCTGTCACTAGAACTGTAAAAACACCTTGAAAACATGTCACTTCAACTAGACCCTTTGGAAAGTAGTGGAGGTGCAGTGCTGAAGTGTTGCAGACTATGGCCCTAAAGACTGTGACAGGAGACAAGCACAGTAGTACATAAGAACATAAGAAATAAGGGAAGCTGCATGAAGCGACCGGGCTTACACGTGGCAGTCACTGTATGAAATATACCTACCTATTTCCACCTATCATCCCCATCCATAAACCCGTCTGAGTAGTAGGGAATGATAGCAGTGTTCAGGACTTACGAACTTCACTGTACAAAACCATTTCATTCCATAGCAGTTTGTTTACATGTACCAGCGTGCCTTAGGGACACGTCAGCTGCCTCAACACAGTCCAAGGAGAAGTACAAAGGAAGAAATTGGTGTTTGAAAATTAATGAATGAGCGAATGAATGTAGCATCGAAGGGAGGTACAAAGAGAAGAGAGGCGATGATTTTGTCGTCTCGATGTACAAAGAAAGACGACTTGGTGTTTATAAATTGTGAAGATGAGGGTGAGAGAGGAGAATGCTTGACTGACTTTTAAGAATAGACACTTTGATAGAACAAAGAACAATGAAAAAAAATAAAGAAAAAATGTTTCACTGCATAACATTTTTGAGAGAGAGAGAGAGAGAGAGAGAGGTAAGGAAAGACACAGTTAATTTAATCCTTTAGTTGTCAGTTTAATTAGTGCACAAGGAAGGAAAAGCAGAGTTTGTAAGATTAGATAAACAAGTTGATTCAAGTAATTATTTGGCTTGTCTTCCAGTTTACACAATTGATCATTCTTTTAATTTACTATTCTCATTAGGATTACTTTTTTGTTATGTTTAGGGAGCAGCAAGAGTCTGGAGGATGAGATAAACAACAAGGGATTCAAAGATTTACCTTGTCTTGTAATGTTACAGTTCAAGCCAGTCTGTATTTTGTCATTTTCAATTTGCTTTAATACTCTTCCTTCAACACACCTGCCTTCTCCCTCCCCTGAGACACCCCACCCCTCTCTCTTCATAGCTCCCTTTCCTCTACACTTACAAGAGCTGTGTGACCACTGGTGTCCGGCTCACTCACCTCTCAAAGGAAACTGTGCACAATTGCCAGAAAAACTGGAGTGTAAATGAAAAGTTTCATTGTCAACAGTATGAAGAGAGGAAAAAGTGAAAAGAAAAAAAGAAATTGAGAATTAATTGTCAAAAGTATAAAGAGAGGGAAAAGAAGAAATGAGAAAAAAATATATTAAAAGCACAAAAAGGGAAATGTGTAAATTGAGGAAAAAAAGTTAATGAAAATATTAACAGAAAAGAGAAGCCAAGATAAATGAAAATAAAACATGACATGATGAAAATATTGACAAGAGAGAAAGAAAAGGCAAGATAAACAGATAAAAAAAAGATAAATAGTGAAAATATTGCCAGAAAAGAGAAAAACAAAGGGTAAGATAAACAGATGAAAAAAGTATGAAGAGTAAATAATGAAAATATTGCCAGAAAAGAGAAAAACAAAGGGTAAGATAAACAGATAAAAAAGTATGAAGAAAGGAAAAAGTGAAAAGAAAGAAGGTGAGAGAATTAATTGTCAAAAGTATAAAGAGAGGGAAAAGAAGAAAAGAAGTTAAGAAAATTGAATGATTGTCAACAGTATGAAGAGAGGGAAAAATGTGTAAATTGAAGAAAAAAGTTCAATAATAATAATATTGGTGCTAGAAAAGAAAAAAAAAGATAAATAAATGAAGAAAAGTCAATAAATGGAAAGATTAATTGCCAAGAATATAAAGAGAGAAATCAAGTGACAATAATTAATAAATAATGTAGCCGCACCGGCAGGGCTTCATTGGCTCTCAGGTGATCTGTTTTACTGGTCACACCCGTCATCGCAGGGTCCAGGAAAGCCAGTTCTCTCTCTCACATTTATTGATGAGGTAGGCATGACCGTAAGAACTGTGAACAAGTTTTTGGTCTCAATTTCTTACAAAATAACATTATACACTGATATTAAACACTTTCAACATATTACAGTATTCATTAACAATACATGCAATCAACCTGGCTCTATGACAATCGGTTTTTAACACAAAATTAAAGTATTTACCTCGGTCACCATCCTGCCCCTCTTTATCTGAGCGCGACTTGGCCGTGAGTGACCCCCGCGGGCAACCAGCAGATTAACCTCACTCTACTAACAAGTGAGCATCGGCTTTGGTGCTTCATGTGGCACTGAGTACTGATAATTACACACACCACACGTCTTCTTGCAAATAGAAAACTGCTCAACATTTCATTCGTGATTACCGAGGAACAATGGCGTGAGGCGCATACGCTTTACCTACAGTAACAAATAACGTGTGAGAAATGTGAAGTAATGCTGGACATAACAATGTGAATCACGAACAAGGAAACAGAGAGAGAGAGAGAGAGAGAGAGAGAGAGAGAGAAATTATATAGGTAGACTTAATTTTTGTACCTGTATTTATAATTTAGTCAGTACAGTCATTACTACTGAGAGAGAGAGAGAGAGAGAGAGAGAGAGAGAGAGAGAGAGAGAGAGAGAGAGAGTTTCACAGGGGAGTGTTTTTGATTGATGTGTCTCTTCCTCTGTTTTGATGAAAAAGTTTAATTAAATTTTGCATTGTTCTTTTTTTTAAGTTTTTAAGTTGATATACTTTTGCTTTGATTTAGTTTATTGCTCAACTTAGTTTTGACTTGGTTGTTATTAATGTAATACAAAAAAAAAAAATAAAAATAAAAAATAAAAAATAAAAAGATTATCTGGCAGCAGTCATTGTTAGCGCCAAATAGTTCTGGCCTTTCTTTGCTTGGCAACATTTTCCGATTTTCCGGAGGCCAACAAGGCACTGGAGAGACTCCTTGGTGACCATGCTGACTTTTATTGAAGTTATCTTCTAAATAACAATGAAGGTTTTCACATTATTTTTCTCTCTTCTGATTGACAAATAATTTGTAGAAGTTATTTGTGTTACCTTGGAGTGTTGGGACCTCCTGTACAGGCAACAATGGTAACTAACCACTTCATAATAACAAAACTTAAATGACTGTGTTATAACAATTAATTAGTGTGTCTGGGCTTTACCTTAATTGTTGGTGGTTAACATCCTTGCTGTATGTGTGTGTGTGTGTGTCACTGGTGTTTGACTTCTGCCTTATCAAGTAATTTATCTTAGTTTGGTTACATTCTAATTGTGTGCATGTTACATTCACTGTGTGTGTGTGTGTGTGTGTGTGTGTGCTGTCAAAATAATCTTTTTTTTTCCAATACATTTTTTTTTGTTCAGCAGTTTTGTTTTCCTTTTTTTTTTTTTCTTTCTAGTTGTCACTTCCCCTTTTTTTCATGTATTTTGCTTCCCAGGCTACTGAAGTTTTTTTATTTATTTATTTATTTTTTGCTAGAGTGTGTTGGCATTACAGCAGCAAGACTGTACAGTGTAATGTGTTCTTGGCCAGCAAAGTGAAGAAGTGAGTAGAGAAATATGACAGACATTGATAACATGTCTTTTTGTATCCTGAGAATTCTGCCTGTGTCACCCTTGCCACAGTCCTTGTACCACTGAAACACCTCCAGCAGGTGCAGCATGTAGAGGCACAATAGTACATGCAGCAGCGTCCAGCAGAGTGAAGGTGCACGGCAGGGGGCCCCAGGGCTCTGTGCTGGGTCCCCTGCTCTTCCTAACTGATACAGAAGACACGACGTGTATTCTTACACCACCACGCCAGACGCCCGTGCTTGCCGAAGACTGCCACAGCCGTGCCCCAGCGTCTGCACGACGGCTCAGGCACACCCAGTGCACGCAAGACAGGCTGGCAGGGTGGTGAGGGACGCGGCTGCTCAGATACAGTGAAGCAAGTGTTGGGGGCGGTGCTTGTGGCCACCATGACTGTGCACCAAACACCAAACACAGGGAACTCACACACCACCGCTCAAAACGGAAAAGAACTTGGCGTTATGTTATACACACATTTATTGAAGGTCACACCTGCACTGCCAACAAAACAACTGCTGGGGCTGTTACTCCCTCACACCACCACCACCACCACCACCACAGGCATGGGTGTGGCCCCACACATCCACACACAACACACCACCTCAGAAGTGGATCCTCATGTGCTTGGCAATCTCACCCTTTGTCTTGAAACACTTGCCACAAACATCACACTTGAACTCCCTCAAGCCAGTGTGTCTGAAGGTGTGTTTATTGAGACGAGAAATGGTAGGAAATCTTTTTCCACACTCATCACACTCATAATTTCTAACACCACTGTGTGTCAATGAGTGTGAGGTGAGATAAGACTTGTGGGTAAATTTCTTCCCACACTCACCACACTCATAATTTCTAACACCACTGTGTGTCAGGGTGTGTGTGGTGAGGTTAAACTTGTGGGTAAATTTCTTCCCACACTCACCACACTCATAATCTCTAACACCACTGTGTGTCAGGGTGTGTTTGGTGAGGTAAGACTTGTGGGTAAATTTCTTCCCACACTCACCACACTCAAAATTTCTAACACCACTGTGTGTCAGGGTGTGGTACTTAAGGCCTTGTTTGGATACAAAAGTTTTGTCACACTGCTGGCACTCAAACTTGCTCTCTCCTCTGTGGACAGAGCTGCCTGCCTCCAGGTGATTCTTGCCACCATGCCTGCGCCTCCCCACACCTGAGGCTGGCTGCTGCTGCTGCTGCTGGCCACTCATGCTGCTGCCCGGCCTCACGGCCTCCACCACAGCACCACTCCCACCAGCACACGCCATGGACACAACAAGATTGGTTGGCGGCGAGCAGGGCGTGCAGCCTGGACTCTGCCTGGCACCTGGAACAACAGCGACAGTCAGCACACACTGGGCCAAGGGCTGCTTAACACACTGCCCCAGCCTGCAACACACCCTGCTTCCTGCCCCTTCCTTGCAACACTAGGCTACACACTGCCCCTGCCTGCAACACACACCCTGCTTCCTGCCCCTTCCTTGCAACACTAGGCTACACACTGCCCTGCCTGCAACACAAACCCTGCTTCCTGCCCCTTCCTTGCAACACTAGGCTACACACTGCCCCTGCCTGCAACACACCCTGCTTCCTGCCCCTTCCTAGCAACACTAGGCTACACACTGCCCCTTCCTGCAACACACCCTGCTTCCTGCCCCTTCCTTGCAACACTAGGCTACACACTGCCCCTGCCTGCAACACACACCCTGCTTCCTCCCCCTTCCTTGCAACACTAGGCTACACACTGCCCCTGCCTGCAACACACCCTGCTTCCTGCCCCTTCCTTGCAACACTAGGCTACACACTGCCCCTGCCTGCAACACACCCTGCTTCCTGCCCCTTCCTTGCAACACTAGGCTACACACTGCCCCTGCCTGCAACACACACCCTGCTTCCTGCCCCTTCCTTGCAACACTAGGCCAGGCCTGCACTCCCTCCAACCTCCTGGCTCCCTGACCACTGTCCCTCACAAATTAAGTGCCACTCCTAAGGGGCAATGGCTCCCATTAGGTTAGGTTAGGTATGTTAACACCTAAGAGTGTCGTGGTGGAAGACCACGGCAACACTGCTGCCAGTGATCAGAGTGCATCCTTGTCAATGATACCAGATCGAGCCGCCCCAACACTCTCTCTCTATTTCAGCTAGTTCTATACTTTCATTTCATTGGTTGCTCTTGAAACTTATAGTTTTTTGTGACGGTAATAATAATAATGAGAATAACAATAATTCTAATACTAGTACTACTCTTTTTAATGGGTGTGGCCCCACACACAACACACCACCTCAGAAGTGGACCCTTATGTGGCTGGCAATATCACCCTTTGTCTTGAAACACTTGCCACAAACATCACACTTAAACACTCTCAAGCCAGTGTGTCTGAAGGTGTGTTGATTGAGACAAGAAATGGTAGGAAATCTTTTGCCACACTCACCACACTCATAATTTCTAACACCACTGTGTGTCAGGATGTGTCTTCTGAGGGTTGACTTTCTGGTAAACTTCCTGCCACACTCATCACACTCATAATTTCTAACACCACTGTGTGTCAGGATGTGTTTGGTGAGGTCAGATTTCGTAATAAATTTCCTGCCACAGTCATCACACTCATAATTTCTAATACCACTGTGTATCAGGGTGTGTGTGGTGAGTTCAGATTTTGTAATAAACTTCCTGCCACACTCATCACACTCATAATTTCTAACACCACTGTGTGTCAGGGTGTGTCTGCTGAGGGTTGACTTTCTGGTAAATTTCCTGCCACACTCATCACACTCATAATTTCTAACACCACTGTGTGTCAGGGTGTGTCTGATGAGGGAAGCCTTTAGGGTAAATTTCTTCCCACACTCATTACACTCATAATTTCTAGCACCACTGTGTGTCAGGGTGTGTGAGGTGAGGGAAAACTTGTGGGTAAATTTCCTCCCACACTCACCACACTCATAATTTCTAACACCACTGTGTGCCAGGGTGTGGTACTTAAGGCCTTGTTTGGATACAAAAGTTTTGTCACACTGCTGGCACTCAAACTTGCTCTCTCCTCTGTGGACAAAGCTGCCTGCCTCCAGGTGATTCTTGCCACCATGCCTGCGCCTCCCCACACCTGAGGCTGGCTGCTGCTGCTGCTGCTGCTGCTGCTGCTGCTGGCCACTCATGCTGCTGCCCGGCCTCACGGCCTCTACCACAACACCACTCCCACCAGCACACGCCATGGACACAACAAGATTGGTTGGCGGCGAGCAGGGCGTGCAGCCTGGACTCTGCCTGGCACCTGGAACAGCGACAGTCAGCACACACTAGGCCAAGGGCTGCTTAACACACTGCCCCTGCCTGCAACACACACCCTGCTTCCTGCCCCTTCCTTGCATCACTAGGCTACACACTGCCCCTGCCTGCAACACACCCTGCTTCCTGCCCCTTCCTTGCAACACTAGGCTACACACTGCCCCTGCCTGCAACACACACCCTGCTTCCTGCCCCTTCCTTGCAACACTAGGCAACACACTGCCCCTGCCTGCAACACACACCCTACTTCCTGCCCCTTCCTTGCAACACTAGGCTACACACTGCCCCTGCCTGCAACACACCCTGCTTCCTGCCCCTTCCTTGCAACACTAGGCCAGGCCTGCACTCCCTCCAGCCTCCTGGCTCCCTGACCACTGTCCCTCACAAATTAAGTGCCACTCCTATGGGGCAGTGGCCCCATTAGGTTAGGTTAGGTATGTTAACACCTAAGAGTGTCGTGGTGGGTTAGGTTAGGTTAAGGTTAGGTTAGTAACCTAACCTAACCTTAACCTAACCTAACCGGAGGGGCTGCGCCCCGCCCTGGACCACCCCTAAGGTTACTAAGCTAACCTAACTTATATCCTTGTGATCATTGTGGACTTAGTTTGTGGAGGCGGCGCGCTATTAATTTAATTACTACGGCCTTACAAAAGCCTTCCCCACATTGAAAACATCACAGACATGTTCTATAGTAAGTACTCTATCACGTTGCAATGTGTTTTTAATGAATAGAGAGGAGGTCCAACCCTGCAGTGTTACCATAATAATAATAATAATAATAATATAAAAGAAGAATATGTAAATGCACTCAAGAAGTATTACGAGAATAAATCAATTAATATAGATAATAATGAAGAAACAATACCATATCAGTCAAGACAACACGTGGATGCAGCATTCACGATAAACACTGATGATATTGTTGCGCCCACCCTTCACTCCGGGCGGGCGTGTTATCCACAAGGGCACGGGTCGAGAAACAACACCAGCGGGGCCTCAAATAAGTCACACTGAACGCCAGGACAAGGCACACACACACACATACACGAGGCCGGGGCACAGGGGAAAACACGGGCACTATTTCCTAGGTTTATTGACAAATCCTCTGCAAGTACACTGCTTTACAAGTTCACAGGGGCACCACAAGTCTCCCAGGGCACGACAGGCACTCAACAAGACACTCAACAGGCAGGGAAACACTTCCAAACAGACAGGCACACGCTGGCTTCCTCTCGGGCCAAGCGTCTCCTTTCTTTCAGTCTCTCTCTTCCCGCCACTCCCAGTGCTGCCACCTGCAACAGTTCAGCCACCCGCACCCATACCCCTGCTGTAACACTATAAAACCAATGGAAGATTGTAAAATTGAGTTAGAATACCAGATAAAAAAGACAAAGACTGAAAAAGCAGCAGGACCCAATGAAATTAAGACGAAACTCCTTATTGCTATGACACAAACGATAAATGTAAAACAACTCTCGTACAAGCATTAAATGATGTCAATGATGCAGCAATAATCCCGGATACATGGAAAACATGAAATACTAAATTACTGGAGAAAAACGCAAAACCAGCAATAAAAGCTGCGAGTCCAATAGCCCTTACAGACACCACAGATAAATTATTAATAGGAATCATAGAAAAAAATAATAATAATAAATAAAAATGAATAAATAAAATGCAGACATCTACAATAAAACGATATATTAATGGAAGAACAAAATACATATACGGAAAACAGAAGAGCAGCAGACAATTTATTTATACTAAATTACTGTATACAGAAGAGTTAGGAATATAAGAGATCACTTATATTAATATCAGTAGACTTTGCAAAGGCATTCCACAGGTATAAGCAGAGAAATGCTAAAATATAAGATACACCCAAAGTTAATTGACCTGATCGCTAAAGTATATACAGAGGACAACACCAAAATATTCCTTGATGATAAAGAAATGTGTAGTATTGAAATAACGAATGCTATACAAGGATGCAATGGGTCAACTGTTATATTTCTTATGGTGGCATATCCTATCATTGAAAAACTTAACCAATCCAATGCTTAATTCAGGAATGATGTGTGTGTGTGTGTGTGTGTGTGCGCCCTGGCCTCAGTATTTTTGGGTGATGATGGAATGCTTCTTGTAATTAATAAAGGTGAGGCTAAACAAAATATAAAGTTAGTAATAAAAGGACCATTAAGTGGGCCTTCTTTCATTAATGTTTAGTGCCCTTTGCCAGTGGAAGGATGACTGAAGCAGTGAAGGAGTCCCTGGAGACAATGTGCATGGCGTGCCAGCTGTAGCAATGGAAGGAGTATTGAGGCAGTGAAAGAGTCCCTGGAGACAAAGTGCATGGCGTGCCAGCTGTAGCAATGGAAGGAGTATTGAGGCAGTGAAGGAGTCCCTGGAGACAATGTGCATGGCGTGCCAGCTGTAGCAATGGAAGGAGTATTGAGGCAGTGAAGGAGTCCCTGGAGACAATGTGCATGGCGTGCCAGCTGTACCAATGGAAGGAGTATTGAGGCAGTGAAGGAGTCCCTGGAGACAATGTGCATGGCGTGCCAGCTGTAGCAACGGAAGGAGTATTGAGGCAGTGAAGGAGTCCCTGGAGACAATGTGCATGGCATGCCAGCTGTAGCAATGGAAGGAGTATTGAGGCAGTGAAGGAGTCCCTGTAGAGAATGTGCATGGCGTGCCAGGTGTAGCAATGGAAGGAGTATTGAGGCAGTGAAGGAGACCCTGGAGACAATGAGCATGGCGTGCCAGCTGTAGCAATGGAAGTAGTATTGAGGCAGTGAAGGAGTCCCTGGAGACAATGTGCATGGCTTGCCAGGTGTACCAATGGAAGGAGTATTGAGGCAGTGAAGGAGTCCCTGGAGACAATGTGCATGGCGTGCCAGCTGTACCAATGGAAGGATTTCAACTGGGAAGAAATTGCAAAATATATATATATATATATATATATATATATATATATATATATATATATATATATATATATATATATATATATATATATATATATATATATATATATATATATATATATATATATATATATATATATATATATATATATATTTATTTATTTTTTCATTGAAGGGTTTTCCTGAAGGGTTGGACGTCTATGAAAAGACGTGGAAAAGTGCAGGGTGGTATCATCAGCGTAGGAGTGGATAGGACAAGAAGTTTGGTTTAGAAGATCATTAATGAATAATAAGAAGAGAGTGGGTGACAGGACAGAACCCTGAGGAACACCACTGTTAATAGATTTAGGAGAAGAACAGTGACCGCCTACCACAGCAGCAATAGAACGGTCAGAAAGGAAACTTGAGATGAAGTTACAGAGAGAAGGATAGAAACCGTAGGAGGGTAGTTTGGAAATCAAAGCTTTGTGCCAGACTCTATCAAAGGCTTTTGATATGTCCAAGGCAACAGCAAAAGTTTCACCAAAGTCTCTAAAAGAGGATGACCAAGACTCAGTAAGGAAAGCCAGAAGATCACCAGTAGAGCGGCCTTGACGGAACCCATACTGGCAATCAGATTGAAGGTTGTGAAGTGATAGATGTTTAAGAATCTTCCTGTTGAGGATAGATTCAAAAACTTTAGATAAGCAGGAAATTAAAGCAATAGGACGGTAGTTTTAGGTATTAGAGCGGTCACCCTTTTTAGGAACAGGTTGAATGTAGGCAAACTTCCAGGAAGAAGGAAAGGTAGATGTTGACAGACAGAGCTGAAAGAGTTTGACTGGGCGAGGTGCAAGCACGAAGGCACAGTTTCGGAGAACAATAGGAGGGACCCCATCAGGTCCATAAGCCTTCCGAGGGTTTAGGCCAGCGAGGGCATGGAAAACATCATTGCGAAGGATTTTAATACATGGCATGAAGTAGTCAGAGGGTGGAGGAGAGGGAGGAACAAGCCCAGAATCATCCAAGGTTGAGTTTTTAGCAAAGGTTTGAGCAAAGAGTTCAGCTTTAGAAATAGATGTGATAGCAGTGGTGCCATCTGGTTGAAGTAGAGGAGGGAAAGAAGAAGAAGCAAAGTTATTGGAGATATTTTTGGCTAGATGCCAGAAATCACGAGGGGAGTTAGATCTTGAAAGGTTTTGACATTTTCTGTTAATGAAGGAGTTTTTGGCTAGTTGGAGAACAGACTTGGCATGGTTCCGGGCAGAAATATAAAGTGCATGAGATTCTGGTGATGGAAGGCTTAAGTACCTTTTGTGGGCCACCTCTCTATCATGTATAACATGAGAACAAGCTGTGTTAAATCAAGGTTTAGAAGGTTTAGGACGAGAAAAAGAGTGAGGAATGTACGCCTCCATGCCAGACACTATCACCTCTGTTATGCGCTCAGCATACAAAGACGGGTCTCTGACACAGAAGCCGTAGTCATTCCAAGGAAAATCAGGAAAATACCTCCTCAGGTCCCCCCAACTAGCAGAGGCAAAACGCCAGAGGCACCTTCGCTTAGGGGGATCCTGAGGAGGGATTGGAGTGATAGGACAAGATAAAGATATGAGATTGTGATCGGAGGAGCCCAACGGAGAAGAAAGGGTGACAGCATAAGCAGAAGGATTAGAGGTCAGGAAAAGGTCAAGAATGTTGGGCGTATCTCCAAGATGGTCAGGAATACGAGTAGGGTGTTGCACCAATTGCTCTAGGTCATGGAGGATAGCAAAGTTGTAGGCTAGTTCACCAGGATGGTCAGTGAAGGGAGAGGAAAGTCAAAGCTGGTGGTGAACATTGAAGTCTCCAAGAATGGAGATCTCTGCAAAAGGGAAGAGGGTCAGAATGTGCTCCATTTTGGAAGTTAAGTAGTCAAAGAATTTCTTATAGTCGGAGGAGTTAGGAGAGAGTATACAGCACAGATAAATTTAGTATGAGAATGACTCTGTAGTCGTAGCCAGATGGTGGAAAACTCGGAAGATTCAAGAGTGTGGGCACGAGAGGAGGTTAAGTCATTGCGCACATAAACGCAACATCCAGCTTTGGATCGAAAATGAGGATAGAGAAAGTAGGAGGGAACAGAAAACGGGCTACTGTCAGTTACCTCGGACACCTGAGTTTCAGTGAGGAAAAGAAGATGAGGTTTAGAAGAGGAGAGGTGGTGTTCTACAGATTGAAAATTAGATGTTAGACCGCGAATGTTGCAGAAGTTGATGAAGAAAAAGTTGAGGGGGGTGTCAAGACACTTAGGGTCGTCGACGGAAAGGTAGTCCGACCTGGCGACATTTATGGTCCCCTCCCCAGATGGGGACTCCGAGGCTGGTGCAGGAGTCGCCATGATTTTAAAATTTTTGAGTGAAGGGTGTGTGTGTTATTAGGTGCTTGTAGTTTTGTGCGGAGGAAGAGAGTTGTCTTTAGAGGGCAGGCTGTGACTGCCCCCTTGTGTTGTGAGACACAAAGGGAAACGTTCAGTGAGGTCACAGCTGGGTTTAATGATAAGTTCACAGCACCCCCTGAACAGTGCTTTAGACCTCACTGGGAGTAATTATCGTTTCGGCAGGTGTCTACTGCGAATTGACCTGTGGGTGAGACGTCGCAGTGAGGCTGGTAGATACCTATCAGCGCCAGCATTTTTAATTGTCTCCGATTTCCTGGGGCAAAGGGGTGTCTTAGCTAAATTTGAAATCGATGTGCAGGAAAAGTACTGCATGAATTGCTGCACAAGTGTATCTAAAATTAAAAACATAACCCTTAATTTTAATATTCATACTTACTGGTGTATGATAAGGCTTTGTTAATTGAATTATAAGATAAAACTAAAAATAGGTAATGATTTTTTTTTAAGTAAGTATGAACAGTAAAAATAAAAGGATGTTGATTTCGGCTTGTGCATTTTATCTGGGAATGTTGAAAAATATCAGATATCACTGACACGTCCTGTATATGAAAGTAATCAGTGAAATAAAAAAAAGAACAGCACCGCTGGCGGACGTACGACGTACTCATCTTGATCATGATTCTTCAGTTAAAGAAAGCGCCGCGCGCCGTTAGAAAGGAGTGTAAAGTGTAAACAATAGCCTCTCAGTTCTGCCGATACAAAGGCCTTTACTTTGCTTTACTATATCCAGAATAGGGTATAGCTCGTTCTTTCTGGAATTTTTTTCTTTATTTTTTTCATTGTTCTTTGTACTATCAAAGTGTCTATTCTTAAAAGTCAGTCAAGCATTCTCCTCTCCCACCCTCATCTTCACAATTTATAAACACCAAGTCGTCTTTCTTTGTACATCGAGATGACAAAATCATCGCCTCTCTTCTCTTTGTACCTCCCTTCGTTGCTACATTCATTCGCTCATTCATTAATTTTCAAACACCAATTTCTTCCTTTGTACTTCTTGTACTGTGTTGAGGCAGCTGACGTGTCCCTAAGGCACGCTGCTACATGTAAACAAACTGCTATGGAATGAAATGGTTTTGTACAGTGAAATTCATAAGTCCTGAACACTGCTATCATTCCCTACTACTCAGACGGGTTTATGGATGGGGATGATAGGTGGAAATAGGTAGGTATATTTCATACAGGGAGTGCCACGTGTAAGCCCGGTCGCTTCATGCAGCTTCCCTTATTTCTTATGTTCTTATGTACTACTGTGCTTGTCTCCTGTCACAGTCTTTAGGGCCATAGTCTGCAACACTTCAGCACTGCACCTCCACTACTTTCCAAAGGGTCTAGTTGAAGTGACACATGTTTTCAAGGTGTTTTTAGTTCTAGTGACAGATTCACATTTCTACATTATTAACAGGTGAAACACTCTTGAGAACCTGGCTAATCTCTGTGGCCTTGGAAAACAGTCATAATGAGAGCAGAGCATTACAGAATATTGGCCTTGTGCTATGATCTCTTGGAAATCTGAGCTGTTGGGGGCTAGAGGCTGTCACAGGAGTTAAAACTGTTAGCAAATTATGAGACACAACACCGAAGAAACACAGAAGACATGGTGAAGCTGAGAACACGAACACTGGTGGAGATGTGGCAGTGTGGCAGAGGTAGAAAGATGCTGGATGTGGAATGCTGAGGTGTGCTGCCCCAAGGAGATTCTGGTTTGTGTGTGATGGTGAGTGACTTGATGATGATGATGATGATGATGATGATGAAGAGTGTGTGTATTTTGAAGGGCATCTGTGTTGTGCAGGTGTGGAGAGTTGAGCCACACCTGCCAGGCTGGGGTTTGTACTGGTGGAGTGTGGGAAGTGAACACAGGTTTGTACTGTGGGTGTGTGGCAGGCAGGGACCAGAACGAGTGGTGCTAGGTGGTGTCTGGCAGGGTGTGCTGCTCTCCCATCTGTCCTCCTTCTCTTGCCTCACCCTGCTTCCCTTCCTCTCTTGCCTCCTCCTGCTCTCCTTCCTCCCCTGTGTCCTGTGCCCCCCGCTGCCCTGCCTGGCCGGCCTGCAGCACAGTGAGGTACTGGTTGGTGTAGTACATGTGGGCGCCATCCTCCCGTGTCCAGTCCCGCAGCGGGCGGGTGCTGCGGTAGGGGTTGGGGCGCGCCAGGGACACCTGCACCTCTGGCTTGGCCCTCCTGAGGGCAGCTAGGTCCTTCTGTGCCTCTGATGGCTCCCGGCCATCCTCCGCCCATACCACATGCAGGGTAAGGACGGGTGCCGTGGCCAGGCCTGGCCACACCTGCTGCAGCACATAGAGGGCTGTGAGGGGGAAGGTGAGGCTCTCTGAGGCCCCAGCGACAGCCACGGGCCGCAGCCTGCTGTCCAGGGAGAGGATGTGCTCCTCCATGGTGGGGGCCAGGGGGCGGTACTCCTGGTCCAGGGCGGTGGGAAGTGTGATGGCCTCCCTGTTCTTGGCCTGCTGGTTGCAGCAGGAGCACAGCTTGTACAGCTCACACCACTGCCAGTGCTGCTCCCGGTCCTCCCGAAGGTGGTCGTGGCAGCAGTAGTACACGCCACAACAGTCCGGACAGCAGCCGGACCCTGCCCCCAGCGGCCCCGTCATACCACGTGTCGTTTTGACATCTTGAGCTTGAGCTTGGCGCTACAGGCGGGTCGCTTTGCTCCTGAGTCAGCCTTTGTAGCGACAACTCCTGCTGGGAAAAACAAAAAGGCAAACACAAACTTAACGTTATCCTTCATATTAATTGTCAATACACCTGGCACGCCATGCATTCTCTCCAGGGACTCCTTCACTGCCTCAATACTCCTTCCATTGCTACAGCTGGCATGCCATGCATTCTCTCCAGGGACTCCTTCACTGCCTCAATACTCCTTCCATTGCTACAGCTGGCACGCCATGCATTCTCTCCAGGGACTCCTTCACTGCCTCATTACTCCTTCCATTGCTACAGCTGGCACGCCATGCATTCTCTCCAGGGACTCCATCACTGCCTCAATACTCCTTCCATTCCTACACCTGGCACGCCATGCACATTGTCTCCAGGGACTCCTTCACTGCCTCAATACTCCTTCCATTGGTACACCTGGCACGCCATGCACATTGTCTCCAGGGACTCCTTCACTGCCTCAATACTCCTTCCATTGGTACACCTGGCACGCCATGCACATTCTCTCCAGGCCAAGTGGTTTTGCCACCCCGAGACACTGGCTTTTCTTGTTATTATTTAGTTATTTTCTTTTATGTAAGAGGGCTGTTGGAAAAGGACAACAAAAAATTTGAATAAAAAGCCAACTTAATGCCAGTTCCTGTAGAGGAGCCAAATGAAATGAGAATAATAAAAATAGATAAGTAAAACGATGTCTTGAGCCTCCCCCTCGTTGAAAGACTTGAAGCCATTGGAAGGAGGAAATGCAGAAGCAGGCAGGGAGTCCCAGCGTTTACCTGAGAAAGGGAAGAATGAATGAGAACACTGGTTAACTCTTGGTGTTGTCTCTGCCTGCCCTCTCACCCTCCCCCTTCATGCACACCACGACCACCGCAAGCCTTTCACGACATTCCAGGGTGGCCTGTGCACTCTGCCGCCTTCTCTCATGACAGAGCTGCCTACATCTATCTTTTCTCCTCTTACATTCCTCTCCTTCCTATACACAAAGACTCCTGCTCCTCCTCCTTCTCCTCCATCCTGAACGTTCTGTGCCCCTCCAATCATCACCTGCTCACCACCACGCACGTGCACGCCCTCCTTTGAATGTCTCGCTCACCATCATCATCACCATCACCACCGTCATCATGATCACGGGCACAGCTGGCAGCAGTGAAGGAGCAAAGACAAGGGTGCAGTGATGCAGGGCCAGTCATCACCAAACAAGCACACAGACAACACGGTTCGTGACACAACAGGATGGTGAGGAACACGAGGGCAGCCTTTCCCTTCCTGGACGAGAATATGAGGAGGAAAGTCACCACCACGACAATTACGCAGAAACTGTTAGCTGCTACACTTGTGTGCTCCATCACCTGTAGAGAGAGAGAGAGAGAGAGAGAGAGAGAGAGAGAGAGAGAGAGAGAGAGAGAGAGAGAGAGAGAGAGAGAGAGAGAGAGAGGCAAAGAAGGTGCCAGACTTAACCTAACCTAATGTGTGAAGGGAGACAAAAAGAAACGGAAACACAACACTTGAGGCAAGGAGAGAGAGGGGCTGCCTCACTACAATATATTCCTGTAGCTGAAGCCCTGTATACTACACCTGGTGAATACACAAACACTTGAGGCAAGGAGAGAGAGGGGCTGCCTCACTACAATATATTCCTGTAGCTGAGGCCCTGTATACTACACCTGGTGAATACACAAACACTTGAGGCAAGGAGAGAGAGGGGCTGCCTCACTACAATATATTCCTGTAGCTGAGGCCCTGTATACTACACCTGGTGAATACACAAACACTTGAGGCAAGGAGAGAGAGGGGCTGCCTCACTACTATATATTCCTGTAGCTGAGGTCCTGTATACTACATCTGGTGAATACACAAACACTTGAGGAAAGGAGAGAGAGGGGCTGCCTCACTACAATATATTCCTGTAGCTGAGGCCCTGTATACTACACCTGGTGAATACACAAACACTTGAGGCAAGGAGAGAGAGGGGCTGCCTCACTACAATATATTCCTGTAGCTGAGGCCCTCTATACTACACCTGGTGAATACACAAACACTTGAGGCAAGGAGAGAGAGGGGCTGCCTCACTACAATATATTCCTGTAGCTGAGGCCCTGTATACTACACCTGGTGAATACACAAACAAAGGTTTACTGCACACACACATTTATTGAAAGTCACACCTGCACTGCCAACAAAACAAATGCTGGGGCCATGACTCCCCCACACCACCACCACCACCACCACCACCACCACACAAAACTGCTCGGGCCATGATTCCCCCACACCACCACCACTACCACACAAAACTGCTGGGGCCATGACTCCCCCACACCACCACCACCACCACCACCACCACACAAAACTGCTGGGGTCATGACTCCCTCACAGCACACACAGGCATGGCCACCACCACCACCACCACCACCACAGGTACAGGTGTGGCCCCATGTGTCCACACACCACCACCTCAGAAGTGGATCTTTATGTGCTTGGCAATCTCAGCCTTTGTCTTGAAACACTTGCCACAAACATCACACTCGAACTCCCTCACCCCAGTGTGTCTGAAGGCGTGTTGATTGAGACGAGAAATGGTAGGAAATCTTTTGCCACACTCATCACACTCATAATTTTTGACACCACTGTGTGTCAGGGTGTGTCTGGTGAGGGAAGACTTGTGGGTAAATTTCTTCCCACACTCATCACACTCATAATTTCTAACACCACTGTGTGTCAGGGTGTGTGTGGTGAGGTTAGACTTGCGGGTAAATTTCTTCCCACACTCATCACACTCATAATTTCTAACACCACTGTGTGTCAGGGTGTGTGTGGTGAGGGAAGACTTGTGGGTAAATTTCTTCCCACACTCATCACACTCATAATTTCTAACACCACTGTGTGTCAGGGTGTGTGTGGTGAGGTGAGACTTGTGGATAAATTTCTTCCCACACTCATCACATTCATAATTTCTAACACCACAGTGTGTCAGGGTGTGTGTGTTGAGGGAAGACTTGTGAGTAAATTTCTTCCCACACTCATCACATTCATAATTCCTAACACCACTGTGTGTCAGGGTGTGTGTGGTGAGGTGAGACTTCTGGGTAAATTTCTTCCCACACTCATCACACTCATAATATCTAACACCACTGTGTGTCAGGGTGTGTGTGGTGAGGCTAGACTTGTGGGTAAATTTCTTCCCACACTCATCACACTCATAATTTCTAACACCACTGTGTGTCAGGGTGTGTCTGGTGAGGTGAGACTTGTGGATAAATTTCTTCCCACACTCATCACATTCATAATTTCTAACACCACTGTGTGTCAGGGTGTGTGTGTTGAGGGAAGACTTGTGAGTAAATTTCTTCCCACACTCATCACACTCATAATTTCTAACACCACTGTGTGTCAGGGTGTGTGTGGTGAGGTGAGACTTCTGGGTAAATTTCTTCCCACACTCATCACACTCATAATTTCTAACACCACTGTGTGTCAGGGTGTGGTACTTAAGGCCTTGTCTGGATACAAAAGTTTTGTCACACTGCTGGCACTCAAACTTGCTCTCTCCTCTGTGGACAGAGCTGCCTGCCTCCAGGTGATTCTTGCCACCACACCTGCGCCTCCCCACACCTGACCCTGGCTGCTGCTGCTGCTGCCGCTGTTGCCACTGCCGCCGGCTGCTCATGCTGCTGCCCGGCCTCACGACCTCCACCACAGCACCACTCCCGCCAGCACACGCCGCGTCCAGTCCTGCAGGGACCCTCGGGGAGGCCAGACAGCCATCAGTGCCAGGCAGGGCGGCGGCCTGGATGCTGCCCTGGTCTGTGGAGCAGGGAAGAGTGGCGGCCATTACAAACTGTACCCATGTCTCAGAAAGAGCCATTTCTGCAAGCACTGACCAACGTGATGCCATCTTTGTCACTTGTGGGACGGGTCAAGTCACAAACCCTTCAGTAATTGTCAACTACACACACACACACACACACACACACACACACACACACACACACACACACACACACACACACACACACACACACACAGACACACACACAGAGACATACTCACAATAGGGGCAAGAATGGTACAGCCTCCAGAGTGAACCAGGGACATCTAAGCACAGTGCAGCACAGCGATGCACAGGTCTCCCCTCTCTCTCACAGCAAGTGCCTGGAAGAGTGCATCACCTTGGGTCAGTGGTTCTTAACCCTTAGGTCACAGCCCAAAGTTGGGTCACCCACCCACACTTCACTGGGTCGTCAAGGACACAAACACAGTTTTTCCCCGGTATACTTGTTCAAAATGTTATCACAGTATTAATGCTGTGTACAGAATACTTACTGTTCAAAATGTTATCAGAGTATTAATGCTGTGTACAGAATACTTACTGTTCAAAATGTTATCACAGTATTAATGCTGTGTACAGAATACTTACTGTTCAAAATGTTATCACAGTATTAATGCTGTGTACAGAATACTTACTGTTCAAAATGTTATCACAGTATTAATGCTGTGTACAGAATACCTAACTCATTAACATCTAAGGCTAACCAAATCATACACACAGACATGAGGAGAGAGAGAGAGAGAGAGAGAGAGAGAGAGAGAGAGAGAGAGAGAGAGAGAGAGAGAGAGAGAGAGAGAGAGAGAGAGAGAGAGAGAGAGAGAGAGAGAGAGAAATGTCACATTTGCCCCTGGACTTTTAACATAATTTGAATTTAAATGGAGTGTTTGTGGGAACTGTCATTCCAACAGCAAGGTTAGTGGTGATGGGAATGAATTAAATTAGAGGGTAACAATCCACCGCAACAAGTGGATCCAGCAACGAGGATCCGGGTGGAGCAGATTCACCACTTCGGAGAAAAGCAACATCATTCCGCTCAACATCCACCTTACAGGCCTAACCAAACTAGCTAACTTAACCTAATTAAAATAGCTAACCTAACCGAACCTTACCTAACCAAGACTAACTTAACCTAACCAAACTAACTTAACCAAACCTAACTTAACTTAACCTAAATAACCTAACCTGACTAAATCAAGCCAAATAAAACCTAACCAAACTAATTTAACCTAACTAAACTACCTATCCTAACCTAACCAAACATAACTTAACCAAACCTAACCACACAAACTAAACTAACTTAACCTAACCTAACTAAAGTCACCTAACCTAACTGGCAAGGCAGAGAAATGAATAAGAAGTGGTCACCTTGTTTCTCTTCACAAAATGTGGCGGTGCGCTGGAAATAATGGCAGCAACAGACAGACTTCTTCCTCGCACTAACTCAAATATTTCAAATTAAGCGCTTCTCCCTCCTCAGGATGAAGTAAAGCGCTGTCATTAGCTAAATTAATCCCTCATGTTTTAATTGGCCAGCAGCTGCATTCTCAAACAAAAGAACCAATCACCGTGAACAATTTCAAGCTTGCCAACAGATGTGACATAGACACACGAACGAACACCCCCTCACCAGGGTAGACCAGTGCCCTTCTCTGATAAGAAGGGTAAGGAAAGCCACGTTAATACTGGGGAAACAGTAAAATACCGTAAGGTTTGGCGCACCTGCAGATCCGCGCTGCCCTTACATTCATCTGAAATAACCTCTACCTGTCTATTCATATGTCAAGAAAGGGTAGCCATCCAGGTGAGTCAAGCAGGTGAGTGAGTCCAAACATCTCCCGTCTTTTCCTCTTTCCGCAACTTCCTCCCTCCGTGGGGAAATAAGAAAAGTTTGTTGTCCCGTCCCCCCGCCCTCCCCTAGAGTACTTATCAGCCAGCCTTCTGCCAGTGACCCTTTATATGTCAGATGTAAACTTGAACACGGCTAGTGAAGGTTAGGCTGAGGCAGGAGCAGATATTCTACACATTAACCAAAATCCAAACACACGAGATCCCTGAAGTTCTCCCTAAACACACCGCTCCCTCCCCTTCTGTTTCTTGTGGTGGTAACAGCGTCCATTCTTGCCATTTTAAGGCGATTTTTGGCCAGACACACTCACCTGAACTTCCTTTCCCTCACTTCTACCAGTAATTTTGGTGTGGGCGCCGCGTTCATGTGAATTTTGGTGTTTTTTGGTCAATGTTTACACGTGCAACTTGAAACCTTCCTTCGGGACGCCATGAGATTCTGTTAGGCTCGTACAGTTCAGCGTTGCCAGATTGTTTTGGCCATATTATCGTACTACACAGGTTGAAATTATTGTATTTCTGGTAAAATTATCGTACATATGTAATTATTCCAAATATTATGCAAAACTGCCACTTTCCAAATACAGCAGAATTTACGTTATATGTATATATATATATATATATATATATATATATATATATATATATATATATATATATATATATATATATATATATATATATATATATATATATATATATATATATATATATATATATATATATATATATATATATATATATATATATATATATATATATATATATATATATAGAGAGAGAGAGAGAGAGAGAGAGAGAGAGAGAGAGAGAGAGAGAGAGAGAGAGAGAGAGAGAGAGAGAGAGAGAGAGAGAGAGAGAGAGAGAGAGAGAGAGAGAGAGAGAGGTGTGTGTGTGTGTGTGTGTGTGTGTGTGTATGTGTGTGTGTGATGAAAAAAAACAACAATGCCCTTAACAAACAAAACACTTTCCTAAATACATATCATTAATAATTGGATAAAAACTACATTACACTTCGTCAAGTTGTTTACTTACTATGCAGGAGATTACTGGTCTTGTTCTTCTATATCCGGCACGTCGTCAGCAGCCCCGGCACTCTCTTCATTGGAGGAATATAGCACGCTTGATGTCATGTTTTTTATCATTGACTTTGATGGCTTGAAGGTCGTACAGTCACTGCTGGATGTGGAAGCAACACACTGCTTCGCTAGGATGATGTCTCTTACGGTTTCTGTTATTAGCTTATTTCTGTCTTTTGTTTTCACACGGTTTACACTAGAGAAGCAGCGCTCACAGTCAGCATTAGCATGAGGCAAAGAAAGACATCCTAGTGAAAACTCTGAAACAAGCTTAAACTTGGGGTTTCCATCACTATCCTCCAGAGTTTGTATGGCACACCAAAATTTATCAGGCTGGTTGTAATTGCTTTTGTCCACTTTTTTCGCCATGTTGGTAATGGATTCAGGCAGATCTTCTACAACAAACCTCTTCCACTCATCGTCCAGTTGCTGGAGGGTAGAATCATCCTGGGCAATGATTCGGGGAAGGTGTGTCGCGAGGGGCACCAAACTTTGCTCTTGCACTTTGCCCTGGATGCCTAGAACACTGGCTGGCTCCAGCATATGCATTCTTGAAGGGACTTCATCTCCGAAATTAAATCTCTTCCTGATCTGTTCTGCTGCTACTATCAAAAATAATCTGCAGTGGAAGCGAAACTCATACATTTCATTTTTTCGCTTGCTTAATTCTGGATTGTCTGTTATTGTTTTTAAGACAGATGCACCCAAATACACCTGCTCTATCATCAGGAACTCACGTTGATATCTTGGATCAACTTCTGAAAGCATGGTTTTCACAATGTATTCATGGTTCATGTACATCAGTAGCAATTCTTTATATAAATTACAAACTTGCCTGTGCAATTCAGGTATGACCACTCTTTCACTTTGAAATAAAAGGTTCAGCTTTTTGGTAATACTTTGGTAATACTGAAGAAAGGAAGCAGTAGTAAAGCCCGGTAAATGGATTGTGCAGTTGTTCATAAGCACTTCTAACTGTGCTACCACAAGTTTTCGTCTGTTGAAAATTTAATTCAGTAAACAACATCTGAAGAGGGCCCCACTGCTCAAGCATCCTTTTCACAACAGCCGTGTAGGAAAGCCAGCGCGTTCTACATGGCAATAAAATCCTAAGCTTTTGAGCCCCAGCAAACTCTTGAAATTGTACAAATTGTGCCAATCGTTTTGAAGAGTTCTTGAATGTGTTGTGGACATCATGAGCTAGTTGTTCAATAGCATCAGGTAATTGTTTACATGCTTCAGAGGCACATATATGGGCAGAATGGCACACACATTTCATAATAAAGATTCCTGGGCAAAGTTCCTTTAACCTGCTACTCACAGAGTTATTAGGCCCCATCATAGTGCTGCATCCATCAGAACCAAAGCCAATGATATTACAAGTAGGTATACCATTTTCAGTAAATGTTTTCATTATCTCTGAAAACAACCTGGCAGCTGTAGCACCTTCATTAGCTTTACTAGGATCACTACTAAATAATGGCACTAAATCCCAAAATTTGGTGACAACAGCATTTCCTTCAACCACTCTTACCATGATGCATAAATTCTGACAGACCGATATATCTGTGGATTCATCCACAAGAATGCTCAACTTGTTCTGCTTCAAGATGTTAATGAACTCTTGTTTGTGAGAGTGTGCCATAACATTACCACACACTCTTTGACATTTTGTTCTTTTCATTTTCAATTCCTTTGCAATAGCGGAGTCAGAGAAGAAACCTTTCAGGACTTCACACAGATGATCGGCCACACGGAAACTTATATTGTGTTCCACCATAAATGCAGTAAGCCTTATTTCAGCAGCCTTAACAGAATCACTTTTACTAGTTTCATTATCACCACGTGCACTTGTAAATGACTCCATAAGTATTTTGGATGAGGATGGCGCACACATTTTCTTGTGCTTTGCAGTGTTTTCGTGCAACTTGAGAGTTGTGAGCTGGGCGGTTATTTCAACACTGCAAATAAAGCACATGGCCTTACAAGCATCCTTCTTTGCAGGCCCCACCCACGAAAACTGTTTTTCCCACTCAGGCCTATATTTCTGTTTCCGTCTCGCTTTTTTCGGCACTGCACCACATGCCTCCTCTCTCTCCTTTCCTTTCTCTTCAGACATTTTTAACGAAAACTGAAAGTCCTGTCCTGCGTCGCGACGCGCGAGACTGACGACTGACTACGAGACTATGGGACGGGGACTCGGGGAGCGGACGAACTGGTCGCAGACAAGAACGAGACCTGTTGTTCACCCGTATGGTGAGACTTGTCTTCTAAGGAAAGCAATACATCTGCCACTTTCAGGTTTTTATTTTGTTGTTCAAATTTATGTAAGAAATTTTGCATTACCTTTTTTTTTTTTTTTTTTTTTATGTAGGAAGGATACTGGCCAAGGGCAACAAAATTCTAATAAAAAAAAATGCCCACTGAAATGCCAGTCCCTTAAAAGGATCAAAGCAGTGGTCAAAAATTGGTGGATAAGTGTCTTGAAACCTCCCTCTTGAAGGAATTCAAGTCATAGGAAGGTGGAAATACAGAAGCAGGCAAGGAGTTCCAGAGTTTACCAGAGAAAGGGATGAATGATTGAGAATACTGGTTAACTCTTGTGTTAGAGAGGTGGACAGAATAGGAGTGAGAGAAAGAAGAAAGTCTTGTGCAGCGAGGCCGCGGGAGGAGGGGAGGCATGCAGTTAGCAAGATCAGAAGAGCAGTTGGCATGAAAATAGCGGTAGAAGACAGCTAGATATGCAACATTGCGGCGGTGAGAGAGGGGCTGAAGACAGTCAGTTAGAGGAGAGGAGTTGATGAGACGAAAAGCTTTTGATTCCACCCTGTCTAGAACAGCAATATGAGTGGAACCCCCCCAGACATGTGAAGCATACTCCATACATGGACGGATAAGGCCCTTGTACAGAGTTAGCAGCTGGGGGGGTGAGAAAAACTGGCGGAGACGTCTCAGAACACCTAACTTCATAGAAGCTGTTTTAGCTAGAGATGAGATGTGAAGTTTCCAGTTCAGATTATAAGTAAAGGACAGACCGAGGATGTTCAGTGTAGAAGAGGGGGACAGTTGAGTGTCATTGAAGAAGAGGGGATAGTTGTCTGGAAGATTGTGTCGAGTTGATAGATGGAGGAATTGAGTTTTTGAGGCATTGAACAATACCAAGTTTGCTCTGCCCCAATCAGAAATTTTAGAAAGATCAGAAGTCAGGCGTTCTGTGGCTTCCCTGCGTGATATGTTTACCTCCTGAAGGGTTGGACGTCTATGAAAAGACGTGGAAAAGTGCAGGGTGGTATCATCAGCATAGGAGTGGATAGGACAAGAAGTTTGGTCTAGAAGATCATTAATGAATAATAAGAAGAGAGTGGGTGACAGGACAGAACCCTGAGGAACACCACTGTTAATAGATTTAGGAGAAGAACAGTGACCGTCTACCACAGCAGCAATAGAACGGTCAGAAAGGAAACTTGAGATGAAGTTACAGAGAGAAGGATAGAAACCGTAGGAGGGTAGTTTGGAAATCAAAGCTTTGTGCCAGACTCTATCAAAGGCTTTTGATATGTCCAAGGCAACAGCAAAAGTTTCACCAAAGTCTCTAAAAGAGGATGACCAAGACTCAGTAAGGAAAGCCAGAAGATCACCAGTAGAGCGGCCTTGACAGAACCCATACTGGCGATCAGATAGAAGGTTGTGAAGTGATAGATGTTTAAGAATCTTCCTGTTGAGGATAGATTCAAAAACTTTAGATAAGCAGGAAATTAAAGCAATAGGACGGTAGTTTGAGGGATTAGAGCGGTCACCCTTTTTAGGAACAGGTTGAATGTAGGCAAACTTCCAGCAAGAAGGAAAGGTAGATGTTGACAGACAGAGCTGAAAGAGTTTGACTAGGCAAGGTGCAAGCACGGAGGCACAGTTTCGGAGAACAATAGGAGGGACCCCATCAGGTCCATAAGCCTTCCGAGGGTTTAGGCCAGCGAGGGCATGGAAAACATCATTACGAAGAATTTTAATACGTGGCTTGAAGTAGTCAGAGGGTGGAGGAGAGGGAGGAACAAGCCCAGAATCGTCCAAGGTAGTGTTTTTAGCAAAGGTTTGAGCAAAGAGTTCAGCTTTAGAAATAAATGTGATAGCAGTGGTGCCATCTGGTTGAAGTAGAGGAGGGAAAGAAGAAGAAGCAAAGTTATTGGAGATATTTTTGGCTAGATGCCAGAAATCACGAGGGGAGTTAGATCTTGAAAGGTTTTGACATTTTCTGTAAATGAAGGAGTTTTTGGCTAGTTGGAGAACAGACTTGGCATACTTCCGGGCAGAAATATAAAGTGCATGAGATTCTGGTGAAGGAAGGCTTAAGTACCTTTTGTGGGCCACCTCTCTATCATGTATAGCACGAGAACAAGCTGTGTTAAACCAAGGTTTAGAAGGTTTAGGACTAGAAAAAGAGTGAGGAATGTACGCCTCCATGCCAGACACTATCACCTCTGTTATGCGCTAAGCACACAAAGACGGGTCTCTGACACGGAAGCAGTAGTCATTCCAAGGAAAATCAGCAAAATACCTCCTCAGGTCCCCCCAACTAGCAGAGGCAAAACGCCAGAGGCACCTTCGCTTAGGGCGATCCTGAGGAGGGATTGGAGTGATAGGACAAGATAAAGATATGAGATTGTGATCGGAGGAGCCCAACGGAGAAGAAAGGGTGACAGCATAAGCAGAAGGATTAGAGGTCAGGAAAAGGTCAAGAATGTTGGGCGTATCTCCAAGACGGTCAGGAATACGAGTAGGGTGTTGCACCAATTGCTCTAGGTCATGGAGGATAGCAAAGTTGTAGGCTAGTTCACCAGGATGGTCAGTGAAGGGAGAGGAAAGCCAAAGCTGGTGGTGAACATTGAAGTCTCCAAGAATGGAGATCTCTGCAAAAGGGAAGAGGGTCAGAATGTGCTCCACTTTGGATGTTAAGTAGTCAAAGAATTTCTTATAGTCAGAGGAGTTAGGAGAGAGGTATACAGCACAGATAAATTTAGTATGAGAATGACTCTGTAGTCGTAGCCAGATGGTGGAAAACTCGGAAGATTCAAGAGCGTGGGCACGAGAGGAGGTTAAGTCATTGCGCACATAAACGCAGCATCCAGCTTTGGATCGAAAATGAGGATAGAGAAAGTAGGAGGGAACAGAAAAGGGGCTACTGTCAGTTGCCTCAGACACCTGAGTTTCAGTGAGGAAAAGAAGATGAGGTTTAGAAGAGGAGAGGTGGTGTTCTACAGACTGAAAATTAGATCTTAGACCGCGAATATTGCAGAAGTTAATGAAGAAAAAGTTGAGGGGGGTGTCAAGACACTTAGGGTTGTCGACAGAAAGGCAGTCCGACCTGGGGACATTTATGGTCCCCTCCCCAGATGGGGACTCCAAGGCTGGTGTAGGAGTCGCCATGATGATTTTAAAATTTTTGAGTGAAGGGTGTGTGTGTTATTAGGTGCTTGTAGTTTTGTGTGGAGCAAGAGAGTTGTCTTTAGAGGGCAGTTTGTGACTGCCCCCTTGTGTTGTGAGACACAAAGGGAAACGTTCAGTGAGGTCACAGCTGGGTTTAATGATAAGTTCACAGCACCCCCTGAACAGTGCTTTAGACCTCACTGGGAGTAATTATCGTTTCGGCAGGTGTCTACTGCCTCCTCCTTCAATATTGAAGATAACATTAATTTTCATTAAAATTATTGTATATTTCATAAAAAATATCGTACGAATTCCCAAATTATCGTATAATCGTATGAGTCCCATTGTACATCGTACACTGGCAAAAATTATTGTACTTGTACAATAATTATCGTACGTCTGGCAACGCTGGCGGGAGTTACTTCCTCTCTGCTACTGTATGCTCTGAGTTGCCTCTTGGGTCATTCTCCTGCCTTCCTTCACGCATTTCTTTGCTTAACCTTCTTATTTTGTGGCTGGCTTTCTGCTGTCACCCATGGCCTTGGTGTCCCAGTGGCTCAGGAAGACTCCCAATCTTTGTGTCGGGTCAGATGTGGATGATGATGGTCTTTGCAACGGCATCTCTAATGGCTCAGTCTGCCTCTTCCCCTTTCCTCGGCGAGTCTTCCACAGGAGATGCTTCCCGTCTGGCGGCATGTTAGCAGACGCTCACCCGAGGGCGCTCCTTTCGCGGTTGGTGATCATGCAATTCACACAGACACTGGACTAGAGAACTAATGCATTTTTCTATATATTCCCATAATGGTATGCACTCTTTGGTTAAAATGAAGATAAATAATGCGTGGTGTAGTGATACACACTGAGTTTAACAGAAAATGCCATGCTGGTGCTTCAGCTGGTGGCCATTGTTGGGTCTGTTTTCAAAGGTAGTCCGCCAACGACACGGTAACAATTTATGGACATTTTATTCCCGCCATACAAGAAATGTGAATCTGTTGGTCATGGACAGAACTGTGAAGACTGAGGCAAACTGTTGGGTGAAAGTACTCACTGTACAATTACCTGGCCATGAAATGTTACTCTGGGAAGCAGGTACCGAGCGAGGCAAACACCTGTGACTTCCACGTCACTTTCATCATGGGCTGTGTGTTCAGAGTTCAAAGTTCGTTTTGATAGAGATAATTATCAGTAAGTTTGCACATATTTTTTGGTTGTTAAGGTGTGGGATTTTACCTCAGTTTCAGCATCCAGCACTGCAGGTCATGCCTCGCCATACTTCGGTGAGGCTGACGTGGAAAGAGGAGGAAAATAGTGCCTAACCGATTCCTAAGCCAAGCGGTCTCCTGCCAATAATGGACGTCCTTTTTTGCCTGCCTCAAACTCGTGTTTGGGGTTATTTTTGACCGATGTTGCTTCTACAGCATGCAAGATCGTCATTCGTTAGTATGAAAGCAAAGAAAATGTCAGCAATACTATTGTGACTCTCATTTATCAAGTATTCTAAAACCTCTGACTCATCTCCTGGGTGGCGATTCCGCTGGCCTCGACAAAGGTGCGTGCACTTTCAATTTTTTGATTAACTAATTAGATCTTCACTTTTTTATTTTTATTCTGTACACAAAGGAATAATTGGCGCATCTCCACATGTATGTTGAGTGAGAAACGCTCACTATTAACTTTTACAAACCAAATTACAAACCAAAATAGGTCCGCCCTTCGCCTCCGATCAAGCCACCCTAGCGATCGCGGATTGTGGCTTCACTCATTGGGAAAGACTCGACTTATTGTTTCGTACTGGGATGTATTTCAAGGAAATGTATGTATCACAATAGCAACAAAAAGTGTATACAACCACATTAATGCTTACCGGGGTAGAGTTGGCCGTAATATGTGAGTGTTGTTGTTAAGGGCCGTGACGATCAGTGTGACAATCATAAATTATGTGCCCTCTGGTGAAGTGCCTGTGGTGTCATCACAGGCGTGGCAGCTGTCCTGACTTCTTGAGGAAGGCACAGGTGAGGCGGATGACAGCTGACTGTCTTGAGGGATGGACGCCTGCCGCCGCCAGTAGGGTGGACAGGTCAAAACTATTTATCCCCGGAGCAAAGGCTTGTGTGCAGAGAACAGTACGGTGTGAGTGGAGGCGAGGGCGCTGCAGAAGGAAGTGTTCAACAGTGTCAGGCACTGTGTGGCACCGAGGGCAGCGTGGGTCAGATGAAAGATGTAGATGGTGAAGGTGTTCGTGTGAGGCTAGTGAGAGGCTACGTCCAACACTGGACTTTTTCTTATCCAAGGCTGTGGAGAGGAGTCAGTTCTGTAGAGGCCCATGGAGGTGGTGCGGAGGTCATGTATTAGTCAGTCATCCCATAGAGATGGAGATCAGGCGTTGGGTATGTGAGAGAGGAGCAGCTGGAGTACCTGAAGCAGTCCACGGCAGCTTGTGTTTTTCCATGGGGCCGCGGTGAATATTGCCAACACTCAACTCCTTAGCAAAGTGGAAAAAAGGCTTTAATGCAGGCTATCATATCTAGTGTTGCTTTACTCTTCACACATCCAATTACCATTATAATAATGTGGAAATAACTATGCAGTAATTCAGAAAATAAACGAAGAGTCCTTCTGGGGGTGCATTTCATTGGTGCGAGTCCTGTAAGTCCTTTATAGGACTCGCACGAAACGGTTGCTACTTAACAAACTGCAATCAGCGTCCATTACTAACCTTCGGTCGCCAAATGGTATCCACGAACGTGCAAGAGGTTGGTGTTGCCATGCTAGCAAGGTTGGTAAGTTAAACCACCACCTGAGGATTTCCAGTCACTCCGGCCCCTAGTTACTCCGGCCCTCCGTAATTCCGGCCCTCAACCCTAGTCACTCCGGCCCTCAACCCTAGTCACTCCGGCCTACCACCCTGGTCATTCCGGCCGCTCATATGATTACTACTAATATATCTTTATGTTTAATTCCACACGTGAACATATTTTCAGTAGCAATACAAAATCAATTATGAATAGGCTTACCTTAAACCCATTATTGGCGTGGACTGAATGAGCCCCGGCCTTGGTGGGGTTTACAAATAACGTTTCAACATCATGTAGCCATATATGTTTACGTTAGCAGAAAACGCCAACATTTTCCCGCCAAATTCAATGACTAGCATTGATTTTTGGTTGCTCACAAGACACCTACGTGTGGGAATTAAAAAAAAATACTATTCAGTTAAAAAATCTATTATTCAATTTATTCAGTGTATTAAAAATAACATTGCACAAAATATGTTAAAGTATGTGTAAAACATTGACACTATATAAAATTAAGTCATACAGCTACATAGCGCATACATCTGTGCAAAGACACGTCCAATTAAGTACAGTTATGTCGTTGGTCCACTTAGCCTAGAACGTGCTTTTAGTAAGTGGTCTGTCGTTATTTCATGGCTCTCATACTTAATTGTTCCACAATGTAAAAATTCGGCCTTGTAGGGATTTATATCTTTTTCTCTGGTAACGAGCAAGTTTGCCATCCCTGACCAGGCGCACTTGAACGTCTACATAACTTGATTCCTTGTACAAAAGGGGAACCAACGCATAAAAAGGAATGTGTGAATTACCTGCACTGCCATTTAGTCTTCTGTGATAACCCTCCAAGTCATTGTTTGTTCTAATACTCTGCCCAAACACCGTCCACTCATTTGGTGACCACAGTCCAGTGATCCATGTTTCTTTAACATAGGACATTAATTCTAGAATTGGTCCCGCAGGTGCACATGATTGTAGGTGATTGAATGTTGGTTCAATATGTTCTCCTGGGAGGAAAGGAAGGGCCATGATTTGTCTTATAAAATCCTGTGTGGGACGATGATTTATATAGGGAACTGCTAGTCCTAATGACTGAACCTTCCTCCAGATGGCTTGGTTCCAGTGAAATGCACATCCTTGTAATTTTGCCATTGGTAATAGGGTTCTGACAGCCGACCATAACGCCATTTCGAAATCCATTACAAGCTTCTCCACGTTACACTCCCCAGTTACTTCTAAGATTGCTTTTAATACCTTTCGGTAATCTTTTTTTTTTTCTTTTCCCTGAGGATTACCGCCGCACCATGCGGCGGTAATCCTCCTGAGTTATACCAGTGTCACACGTTCGGTGCTGCCACTGGTCACACCCATCGCACTGCAGCACTTGCTGGCGTGGACGGACTTCAGTAGAACAGTAAATGCATGGAAAGGAAGCCATGGTCAGAATATGGTCCTATGCAGGGTCTTGTTCCGAAGTAACTTTGCTTCATATTAATTCCAGACCAGTAATTTTGCATATCGAGACCCATTAGTTAATGTAAGAGATTCGCGACAGGTTCATATATCTTCATCAGAAATATTTCGTGTATCGAGCTGTGATGAGTGAGTATTTAACCTAATAGCTTCGAAATAATTAAGCCATACGTGATATATATTAAACTTAGGACTATCGGAACACCTGATTTGCGCTCTGCCAACCTGACTGTGGTCCACACTGGGACTGGATTCATCGTTCATCAGATCGAAGTGATCGGGCAAACGATACTCAAAACATTCGGTATTTCGGTTCCATCAAATGTCGTGGAATCATGGATTGTAAACAAGGCGACGAGTCACGCACACATAGGGGAGGCCGGTATGATTTGGGTCAAAGGTAAGGGAGGCCGGAGTGACCAGGGCCGGAAGAACTAGGGGCCCGAGTGACCTGGGCCGGAAGATCTAGGGGCCGGAGTAACTTGTTTCGCACCTGAGGTGGTGTAAGTTAACATCTCACCTGAAAACTCTTATATAAATATTTATGTGCACAAAATAACCTTTTTTTTCATTGTTTACAAGGTTTACCACCAAGAAAGCATGGTTTTGTGATGCATAAAGTGAAATATTGCATAGAACACCAAAAATAAAGCAGGAAAAGGCTGATTGCCCCACGTGCGCGCTCCTCATTCCGCCTCGCAGCAACAAGTGTGTACTGTGATTAAGTATTGTTTTCGTCGTTTCACCTGCATGTATTGGATATTTTCTTTGCATACTTCCACGTTCGTGCCTTGAAGTGAGAAAGGCGCTTTTGGGATCGCCTTGACCCCTTGGCATTGAGTAATAATGAGCTCATGCTCAAATATCACTTCCCTCGGCAGACCTAATCCTCTTGTTTGAGGAGATGCAGCCTCAGCTGGAGAGAAGGACAAGGCGTAGCCGGGCATTACCAACTCACACCTAGGTTTTGCTGTCCCTGAGATTGTTTGCCAGTGGGTCCTTCCAAAATGTCATTGGAGACACTGCAGGTAAGATATGCTGGTGTTGCATGCTTCAGCACAGGGGCTGGCTGTTTTGGTAATTGTCAGGGAGCCTTTTCCCTGACCTTATTACTGGTCTGTTCTCTTACATTCTTCGCATATACCTTTAGATACACTTAAAACATAACTTTAAGGTGAGGAAGAAGTGCCCCTGCCCTTCAGGAGTCCAGGGGATGGGCTAAGATCCCTCAGAGGCTGCCAGAGGTTAGGTTAGTCACCGCACACTTATATTTGAAACATTACCTAATCTAATGTAACCACAGGGGCTAGACCCACCTTTACAGACACTAATATTAGTTAGCATAACCTCTGGAACACCCCTGAAGGACGGGGACACTTCTCCCCCATCTAATACTATGTGTTTCAGGTTTATCAAGAGGTTTGTGAAAGAATGGAAGAGGATAGATGTGTAACAAGGACAAGAGAGGACTCTAAACAATTACTACTACTATTTTTTTAGACAAACTGCACAATATTCCATAAATAACTTTAGTAGGTGAATAAACTGATGTTGTTCATTGGGGTGCATAATATTCAAGTGTGGCTGACTTTCAAGGATAAAAGGCATTAAAGTCAACTTCCTGCATGCCACTGTTTATAACGCTGTAATCCAGTGTTAGGAACTTGTCAAGCTTAGTTCCTGGTGTCAAAATATGTGAGTGCATAATTAATAAGGAGGGATGAGGGATGATGCTAACCTTACAAAACCAAACCTTTTTTTTTTTTTTATGTAGGAAGGACACTGGCCAAGGGCAACAAAATTCTAATAAAAAAAAATGCCCACTAAAATGCCAGTCTCATAAAAGGGTCAAAGCAGTGGTCAAAAATTGGTGGAAAAGTGTCTTGAAACCTCCCTCTTGAAGGAATTCAAGTCATAGGAAGGTGGAAATACAGAAGCAGGCAGGGAGTTCCAGAGTTTACCAGAGAAAGGGGTGAATGATTGAGAATACTGGTTAACTCTTGCATTAGAGAGGTGGACAGAATAGGGATGAGAGAAAGAAGAAAGTCTTGTGCAGCGAGGCCGCGGGAGGAGGGGAGGCATGCAGTTAGCAAGATCAAAAGAGCAGTAAGCATGAAAATAGCGGTAGAAGACAGCTAGATATGCAACATTGCGGCGGTGAGAGAGAGGCTGAAGACAGTCAGTTAGAGGAGAGGAGTTGATGAGACGAAAAGCTTTTGATTCCACCCTGTCTAGAAGAGCAGTATGAGTGGAACCCCTCCAGACATGTGAAGCATACTCCATACATGGACGGATAAGGCCGTTGTACAGAGTTAGCAGCTGAGGGGGTGAGAAAAACTGGCGGAGATGTCTCAGAACACCTAACTTCATAGAAACTGTTTTAGCTAGAGATGAGATGTGAAGTTTCCAGTTCAGACTATAAGTAAAGGACAGACCGAGGATGTTCAGTGTAGAAGAGGGGGACAGTTGAGTGTCATTGAAGAAGAGGGGATAGTTGTCTGGAAGGTTGTGTCGAGTTGATAGATGGAGGAATTGAGTTTTTGAAGCATTGAACAATACCAAGTTTGCTCTGCCCCAATCAGAAATTTTAGAAAGATCAGAAGTCAGGCGTTCTGTGGCTTCCCTGCGTGATATGTTTACCTCCTGAAGGGTTGGACGTCTATGAAAAGACGTGGAAAGGTGCAGGGTGGTATCATCAGCATAGGAGTGGATAGGACAAGAAGTTTGGTTTAGAAGATCATTAATGAATAATAAGAAGAGAGTGGGTGACAGGACAGAACCCTGAGGAACACCACTGTTAATAGATTTAGGAGAAGAACAGTGACCGTCTACCACAGCAGCAATAGAACGGTCAGAAAGGAAACTTGAGATGAAGTTACAGAGAGAAGGATAGAAACCGTAGGAGGGTAGTTTGGAAATCAAAGCTTTGTGCCAGACTCTATCAAAGGCTTTTGATATGTCCAAGGAAACAGCAAAAGTTTCACCAAAATCTCTAAAAGAGGATGACCAAGACTCAGTAAGGAAAGCTAGAAGATCACCAGTAGAGCGGCCTTGACGGAACCCATACTGGCGATCAGATAGAAGGTTGTGAAGTGATAGATGTTTAAGAATCTTCCTGTTGAGGATAGATTCAAAAACTTTAGATAAGCAGGAAATTAAAGCAATAGGACGGTAGTTTGAGGGATTGGAGCGGTCACCCTTTTTAGGAACAAGTTGAATGTAGGCAAACTTCCAGCAAGAAGGAAAGGTAGATGTTGACTGACAGAGCTGAAAGAGTTTGACTAGGCAAGGTGCAAGCACGGAGGCACAGTTTCGGAGAACAATAGGAGGGACCCCATCAGGCCCATAAGCCTTCCGAGGGTTTAGGCCAGCGAGGGCATGGAAAACATCATTATGAAGAATTTTAATAGGTGGCATGAAGTAGTCAGAGGGTGGAGGAGAGGGAGGAACAAGCCCAGAATCGTCCAAGGTAGAGTTTTTAGCAAAGGTTTGAGCAAAGAGTTCAGCTTTAGAAATAGATGTGATAGCAGTGGTGCCATCTGGTTGAAGTAGAGGAGGAAAAGAAGAAGAAGCAAAGTTATTGGAGATATTTTTGGCTAGATGCCAGAAATCACGAGGGGAGTTAGATCTTGAAAGGTTTTGACATTTTCTGTTAATGGAGGAGTTTTTGGAGTTTTACCTTACCAAACCTGCCGTCAAGCACCCCTGGGGCTGCCCCTTCCTCACCCACCCCATTTTTGTTCATGTGTACAAATATTTCTTGACTTGTTAGGTTTATTTCTGACATGTTTCTAACACTGCCCTAAGGATAACTTAATTTACTATACTGCTGGCAAAAAAAAATTGACAGCAGAAGTAATATATGTATGGATATGATGGCAGTGATTGAAGTAATATGTGTATGGATATGATGGCAGTGATTGAAATAATATGTGTATGGATATGATGGCAGTGATTGAAGTAATATGTGTATGGATATGATGGCAGTGATTGAAGTAATATGTGTATGGATATGATGGCAGTGATTGAAGTAATATTTGTATGGATATGATGGCAGTGATTGAAGTAATATGTGTATGGATATGATGGCAGTGATTGAAGTAATATGTGTATGGATATGATGGCAGTGATTGAAAGAACACTGCATTACATGCAGAAGGATCATTAAATTTGTGACCGATTTTTTTTTTTTTTTTTTTTTTTAGGGCCTGCAACAAAGATGTATTTTATTTAAAATAAATAAATAAATAAAATGAAAACTAATGGCTTATAATCTGCTTTCAGACCTACGCAAGCGTCAGCAGAGTCTTTGAGTGTGTGTGCACCGAGTTGAGTGATAAGTCGGTGCAGGAAATCAAGATGCCTCCAACACACCTTGATCAAAGGAGAACTGCACAACAGTTCTTCAGGATCAAAAATTTCCCAAGGGTTACTGGGGCCATTGATGGTAAGATTAACAATAACGTATTTTTGTTTTAAATTTAGTGTTACTGTTATAATCTATCACTTCATCAGTGTTTCCTTTGAGTGAAAGGTATCTCACAGCCTCAAGGTCCTGTTAGGCATTAATAAAGTTTTCAATAATTTATGTATACTGTGTGCATATCCAGTGCAGGGGTGGTGTGTGTGTGTGTGTGTGTGTATATATATATATATATATATATATATATATATATATATATATATATATATATATATATATATATATATATATATATATATATATTATATTATACATATATATATATATATATATATATATATATATATATATATATATATATATATATATATATATATATATATATATATATATGATGGATATATGTAGCTACTGTGTAACATGATCATGTAATACTTTCTTTTGTGTGCACAGGCACCCACATTGCCATCAAGGCCCCAGGTGTGGATGAGGCCCTTTACTTTAACCAGAAAAGATATCACTCCCTCTCAACATCCAACTTGTTTGTGATGTGAATGGAGTGATCCTCAGCTACTGCTCCAGACTCCCAGGTATACAGTATCATTGCATTACATGTTTACCCAACCATGTATTTTATTGATTTTCATGTGACTGCACATGGTTACTGGTATTGCATAAGAAAACAGTGTGATAAGCCTTGACATTAGTTATAAATGGACAGTTGACATACTCCTTGACAAGTAATGAATCCTCTTGTAGTATGAAATCTCACTTTTCACAGGTGCCTGCACTCTTATGGAGGTAGCTTGCAGTACAGACCCATCAAGTGTGTGAAAATAATTAATGCTTGCCTGCTCCTACACAACCGCTGCATCAAGTTCCTGATGACGTATGTACTTGTCGCTATTTTTCTGGTAGTTGACGGGATATATCAATATCATGGACATTAGATTTGATTTAACCGAGTACAGTCATGAGTGTTCTTACACTTGTTGTTAGGGTAATGAAATTTGTCAGAAGTGTACCGTCATTTAACGAAAATAACATTTGTTTTTTTCCTACAAAGGTGTCTTGAAAGTCATTATGGTTTGGGCCAGTTTTGGATCACGAAAATGCTAAATGTCAAAATACACGTCTGTTCCTCTCGTACAACATAAACTTTAAACAAATGGAAGGGTTAGGTTCCAACCCCTAGACCTCTCAAACCCTCACAAAAGTCTGCTTACAGCTACCACCTCTTGAGGATGAAGCAGTGCCCCATGCTGGTGCCGACCCTGCTGTGCTGCAGAGGGGTCTACTTGCTCCAGGCAGAATTGTGCAGCAAGAAATCATACAAAACTTCTTCCAGCAATGAAGTAAGGAAGTCAGGTATCATTTACCTATGTCAGTAATCATGTAATGAGTGAAGTAATGGTTTTCCATGTATCACTGCATACTACATGAAAGAGATGAGTGCAGCATTTTATTTCATCAAATACTTAAGTGGCTTGCTAGTATTAGGTATGAATAACACAAATTAACACAAAATGAATTAACACAAATAATACAAAAAATGCTGTAGATTTATTTAAAAAAAATTAAATGATTGGTAATGGCAAAGTTTTTGCAAAAGAAAAAAAAAATAACATATGAGCATAGTTCAGTTCCTGTAAAAAGTAAAAAAAATAAATAAATAAATAAACATATTTATAGAAATGCCCACCAGCAGGTCACCACAAAGCACTCTAATGTAATTTTTGTACTTTAAGTAACACAAAGGCATTGTAGGTATCACAGTGAAAAAATGCTTTGGTATTATATTGCACTAATATTAACATGCTACTCTAGGTAAATGATAGAATTAATTAATGAAGTGCTCAGCAAGCTGCTGCAATGAATGCAGAATGTTCCTCTGCACTTCAACAGATTGTCAAAGTGCCTGGGACATGTTTTGTACAGCCAGCCCCTGCTCCTGCTGCACCATCACCAGCTCGCCCATGCTCAGATGAATCCGCTGTTGGGTTTCCTGCACTTGAGAGAGAACTTCCAAGCCTGGGTGGCCACCTGCAATACAGTAAACATGATTTTACATGATTTTATACACCATATATAAGCATAAAGCAAACATGACTTTACACCACAAGTTACAAAATAAATGTTATTTTAAGTTGCATGTCATGTTTTTTTTTTTTTTTTATGTAGGAGGAACACCGGCCAAGGGCAACAAAAATCAAATAAAAAAAAAAAGCTTGCATCTTGCCATGGCCTTTTACCTCACTTGCTCCTTGGACCTTTCTGCTATACTATACCTAAGGTAGTGGTATGATACACTTATGGAATCCGCAATTTAAAAGTAAAACAGCCGCCTGAGAGAAGTATTCTAAAAAAAAAAAAAAAAATTTAAATAGGTCAAAGTAGCACGAACAACACTTACTGGCAGGAGTCAGGAGTTGTATAATCAGTGTTCATTGTACTGGAGGACAACTGAATACATGTTAACATGTTATTCACCATTGCATGTAGTCATCTGTAACATGGACGATTTGAACAGAGAGGTCCTCATCCAGTGCAGATGACGACAGTGTCGAATCCAGAGGCCCCCTGCAGACCCAGTAACACCAGGGTTGGATGACCCCAACACCACTGCAGGTGGAAGGCTGTGGTCATTCCAGAGGCCCTGACACTTCTGGAAAAAAATTCAAAGTGCTTTCATTACTGCAGGTAGAGAATAAGCTGGTATTATTTAAGTGATGTTTTTATTGACTAATTTTTCTTTTAATTATTAGTCAACCTAGTCATGTCTATGTCTATCACATGGTTTTGTTGAGTTGGCGTGCACAGCACGACCACCTCCACAGCAGTGTATGTTGTCTCATCTGGAGGTCACCCACCTGCATGGATATGAATGTTGCAATTATCAGCCACTTTGAAGTTCACATGTAAAGCCAAATGAAATTGGTGTAAATCATGAATGTATTAGAGCATATTGATGTTATTTAGCACTGCAGTGGTCACTGTCTCAGACCTGACTGCCAGAGGTACTGTACATACTCCTATTTATAATCCATTGCTTAGTTGGTTCTTGTATGTTTATTGACTATATGGGTAAATTGTGTAACAGCACCAACAATGAAATACAACAAGTACACGAGCAAACTTTTTAAATAATTGCCAGGGTTTTAAGCACTGCTAACAGTCATCTAACCTAACTAACCTAACCATAACCTAACCTCAACAAAGTAAAACCAATATTCAAGAAATGAAATTCATTACAGCAGTTTGGGTCCCAAAGGTTGTGCAGAAAAACATTTTTTTTGGTCCCAATATGCAACAAAGTCATACAGAGGAAGTTGTTCACATTACTCAAAACAGTGTCCAGCAATGCCCAAAACATTAGTCAATTAAATTCCATAAGCAATTAGGTCAAGAAGACAAAATATTAAGCAAATATGGTAGTGTGGGTAAATTTTTACTCTATGTTCATCTTTTCCACATGAAACTATTTGCTTTTTGTCATTTTTGGCATACACTGAATTAGTATGTTAATCAAATCTGATGTAACATAACCAAAGTAATCTAACAAAACCAAAGACAAACCTGAAATAGCTAAAATAACCTTGCTTCTCTAAAAATATGTACATGTAGCCGTTTAACAACTGCTGTCATCATTACAATTAATTTGCAGTTGGTATATGTGGGGTTCAAATTATTCTGGAATGACAAACTGTATCTGATGAGAAGGGTAGGAAAGGCCATGTTGAGACTGGTGAAGGAGTAAAAGAATACCCTACTGTGTGTGTGCTGGAACCATAAGCCATGATTTCACTTACTTGCAGCAGGACATCACTCCATTTTTGGTAATATCACAGTAATTCCATCCATATAGCCCTCTATCCCTCTTCTGTCTCAACTGCACCATGCTAGGTCTGCAACTATGCCAATGAAGATGTGATAAGAATAACCAATTAACTCACCAGTGCCTGCAGTGTGACACTGTTCTGCAGCAGCCTTGCTCTTGACCTGGGTCGGAGGTCCTTAAATTTCCTCTGGACCTCAGGATAGGCAATTGCCATGAAGGGAAGACAGCTGAGTCTGGGCAGGTTGAGAGATGTGATGCTCAGCAGGGCAGAGAGTGGGTAGCGAAGTGCAGTGCGGTGGGAGTAGAAACGGCATTTCTACTCCATACCCTGAAAGTGATGGTGCCACACTGCTTAAGGTCAAATTACATTTTGTAAATTACTGCCATTTTTAACTAAGTGCAGTACTGTAATGTAACAATAATTATGTTACAGCATCATCTTCCATGGGGCTAGCTGCATCATGTCCAATACTCATCCTCCTGAACGTAGAGATCTGCACACTTGCACGCCAACTCAACAAAACCATGTGATAGACATAGACATGACTAGGTTGACTGATAATTAAGAAAAATTAGTCAATAAAAAACATCACTCAAAGAATACCAGCTTATTTTCTACTTTTTTTTTTTTCTTCTCTTCCAGAAGTGTCAGGGCCTCTAGAAGGACCAGAGCCTTCCACCAGCAGTAGTGTTGGACCCATCCAACCCTCTTCTCATGGTGTTGCTGGCTCTGCAGGGGCCTCTGGATTTGACAATCCTGTGTCATCTTCACTGGATGAGGACATTCAAATCATCCATGTTACAGATGACTACATGCAATGGTGAGTAACATGTTAACATGTATTCAGTTGTCCTCCAGTATGATGAACACTGATTATACAACTCCTGCCAGTGTGTCTTTTCTACTTTGAACTTTTTTTTTTTTTTTTTTTTTTTTAGGAATACTTCTCTCAGGTGGCCATTATATTTTTAAATTGGTGATTCCATGAGTGTGTCATACCACAACCCTGTGTACACTATAGCAGAAAGGTCCAAGGAGCAAATGAGGTAAAGGGACACAACAAGATAGCATGACGATATCTAAAATACCACTTATTTTGTAACTTGTGGTGTAAAGTCGTGTTTGCTTCTAAACTGTATTGCAGGTGGCCACCCAGACTTGGAAGTTCTCTCTCAAGTGCAGGAAACCCAACAGCAGATTCATCTGAGCATGGGCGAGCTGGTGATGGTGCAGCAGGAGCAGGGGCTGGCTGTACAAAACATGTCCCAGGCACTTTGACAATCTGTTGAAGTGCAGAGGAACATTCTGCATTCATTGCAGCAGCTGGTAACACTTGCTGAGCACTTCATTAATTAATTCTATCATTTACCTAGAGTAGCATGTTAATATTAGTGCAATATAATACCAAAGCATTTCTTCACTGTGATACCTACAATGCCTTTGTGTTACTTAAAGTACAGAAATTACATTAGAGTGCTTTGTGGTGACCTGCTGGTGGGCATTTCTATAAATATGTTTATTTATATTTTTTTTTACTTTTTACAGGAACTATTTTTTTTTTTTTACTTTTTACAGGAACTGAACTATGCTCATATGTTATTTATTTTTTTTCTTTTTCTTGCAAAAACTTTGCCATTACCAATCATTTAATTTTTTTTAAATAAATCTACAGCACTTTTTGTGTTATTTGTGTTAATTCATTTTGTGTTAATTTGTGTTATTCATACCTAATACTAGCAAGCCACTTAAGTATTTGATGAAATAAAATGCTGCACTCATCTCTTTCATGTAGTATGCAGTGATACATGGAAAACCATTACTTCACTCATTACATGATTACTGACATAGGTAAATGATACCTGACTTCCTTACTTCATTGCTGGAAGAAGTTTTGTATGATTTCTTGCTGCACAATTCTGCCTGGAGCACGTAGACCCCTCTGCAGCACAGCAGGGTCGGCACCAGCATGGGGCACTGCTTCATCCTCAAGAGGTGGTAGCTGTAAGCAGACTTTTGTGAGGGTTTGAGAGGTCTAGGGGTTGGAACCTAACCCTTCCATTTGTTTAAAGTTTATGTTGTATGAGAGGAACAGACGTGTAGTTTGACATTTAGCATTTTCGTGATCCAAAACTGGCCCAAACCATAATGACTTTCAAGACACCTTTGTAGGAAAAAAACAAATGTTATTTTCGTTAAATGACGGTACACTTCTGACAAATTTCATTACCCTAACAACAAGTGTAAGAACACTCATGACTGTACTCGGTTAAATCAAATCTAATGTCCATGATATTGATATATCCCGTCAACTACCAGAAAAATAGCGACAAGTACATACGTCATCAGGAACTTGATGCAGCGGTTGTGTAGGAGCAGGCAAGCATTAATTATTTTCACACATTTGATGGGTCTGTACTGCAAGCTACCTCCATAAGAGTGCAGGCACCTGTGAAAAGTGAGATTTCATACTACAAGAGGATTCATTACTTGTCAAGGAGTATGTCAACTGTCCATTTGTAACTAATGTCAAGGCTTATCACACTGTTTTCTTATGCAATACCAGTAACCATGTGCAGTCACATGAAAATCAATAAAATACATGGTTGGGTAAACATGTAATGCAATGATACTGTATACCTGGGAGTCTGGAGCAGTAGCTGAGGATCACTCCATTCGCATCACAAACAAGTTGGATGTTGAGAGGGAGTGATACCTTTTCTGGTTAAAGTAAAGGGCCTCGTCCACACCTGGGGCCTTGATGGCAATGTGGGTGCCTGTGCACACAAAAGAAAGTATTACATGATCATGTTACACAGTAGCTACATATATCCATCATATATATATATATATATATATATATATATATATATATATATATATATATATATATATATATATATATATATATATATATATATATATATATATATATATACATACACCACCCCTGCACTGGATATGCACACAGTATACATAAATTATTGAAAACTTTATTAATGCCTAACAGGACCTTGAGGCTGTGAGATACCTTTCACTCAAAGGAAACACTGATGAAGTGATAGATTATAACAGTAACACTAAATTTAAAACAAAAATACATTATTGTTAATCTTACCATCAATGGCCCCAGTAACCCTTGGGAAATTTTTTATCCTGAAGAACTGTTGTGCAGTTCTCCTTTGATCAAGGTGTGTTGGAGGCATCTTGATTTCCTGCACCGACTTATCACTCAACTCGGTGCACACACACTCAAAGACTCTGCTGACGCTTGCGTAGGTCTGAAAGCAGATTATAAGCCATTAGTTTTCATTTTATTTATTTATTTATTTTAAATAAGATACATCTTTGTTGTAGGCCCAAAAGAAAAAAACAAAAACGGTCACAAATTTAATGATCCTTCTGCATGTAATGCAGTGTTCTTTCAATCACTGCCATCATATCCATACACATATTACTTCAATCACTGCCATCATATCCATACACATATTACTTCAATCACTGCCATCATATCCATACACATATTACTTCTGCTGTCAATTTTTTTTTGCCAGCAGTATAGTAAATTAAGTTATCCTTAGGACAGTGTTAGAAACATGTCAGAAATAAACCTAACAAGTCTAGAAATATTTGTACACATGAATAATAATGGGGTGGGTGAGGAAGGGGCAGCCCCAGGGGTGCTTGATGGCAGGTTTGGTAAGGTTTGGTTTTGTAAGGTTAGCATCATCCCTCATCCCTCCTTATTAATTATGCACTCACATATTTTGACACCAGGAACTAAGCTTGACAAGTTCCTAACACTGGATTACAGCGTTATAAACAGTGGCATGCAGGAAGTTGACTTTAATGCCTTTTATCCTTGAAAGTCAGCCACACTTGAATATTATTCACCACAATGAACATCAGTTTATTCACCTACAAAAGTTATTTATGGAATATTGTGCAGTTTGTCTAAAAAAAAAGTAGTAGTAATTGTTTAGAGTCCTCTCTTGTCCTTGTTACACATCTATCCTCTTCCATTCTTTCACAAACCTCTTGTTACACATCTATCCTCTTCCATTCTTTCACAAACCTCTTGATAAACCTGAAACACATAGTATTAGATGGGGGAGGAGTGCCCCCGTCCTTCAGGGGTGTTCCAGAGGTTATGCTAACTGATATTGGTGTCCGTAAAGGTGGGTCTAGCCCCTGTGGTTACGTTAGATTAGGTAATGTTTCAAATATAAGTGTGCGGTGACTAACCTAACCTCTGGCAGCCTCTGAGGGACCTTAGCCCATCCCCTGGACTCCTGAAGGGCAGGGGCACTTCTTCCTCACCTTAAAGTTATGTTTTAAGTGTATCTAAAGGTATATGCGAAGAATGTAAGAGAACAGACCAGTAATAAGGTCAGGGAAAAGGCTCCCTGACAATTACCAAAACAGCCAGCCCCTGTGCTGAAGCATGCAACACCAGCATATCTTACCTGCAGTGTCTCCAATGACATTTTGGAAGGACCCACTGGCAAACAATCTCAGGGACAGCAAAACCTAGGTGTGAGTTGGTAATGCCCGGCTACGCCTTGTCCTTCTCTCCAGCTGAGGCTGCATCTCCTCAAACAAGAGGATTAGGTCTGCCGAGAGAAGTGATATTTGAGCATGAGCTCATTATCACTCAATGCCAAGGGGTCAAGGCGATCCCAAAAGCGCTTTTCTCACTTCAAGGCACGAACGTGGAAGTATGCAAAGAAAATATCCAATACATGCAGGTGAAACGACGAAAACAATACTTAATCACAGTACACACTTGTTGCTGCGAGGCGGAATGAGGAGCGCGCACGTGGGGCAAATCAGCCTTTTCCTGCTTTATTTTTGGTGTTCTATGCAATATTTCACTTTATGCATCACAAAACCATGCTTTCTTGGTGGTAAACCTTGTAAGCAATGAAAAAAAAAAAGTTATTTTGTGCACATAAATATTTATATAAGAGTTTTCGGGTGAGGTGTAAACTTACACCACCTCAGGTGGTGGTTTAACTTACCAACCTTGCTAGCATGGCAACACCAACCTCTTGCCCGTTCGTGGATACCATTTGGCGACCGAAGGTTAGTAATGGATGCTGATCGCAGCTTGTTAAGTAGCAACCGTTTTGTGCGAGTCCTATAAAGGACTTACAGGACTCGCGCCAATGAAATGCACCCCCAGAAGGACTCTTCGTTTATTTTCTGAATTACTGCATAGTTATTTCCACGTTATTATAATGGTAATCGGATATGTGAAGAGTAAAGCAACACTAGATATGATAGCCTGCATTAAAGCCTTTTTTCCACTTTGCTAAGGAGTTGAGTGTTGGCAATATTCACCGCGGCCCCATGGAAAAACACAAGCTGCCGTGGACTGCTTCAGGTACTCCAGCTGCTCCTCTCTCACATACCCAACGCCTGATCTCCATCTCTATGGGATGACTGACTAATACATGACCTCCGCACCACCTCCATGGGCCTCTACAGAACTGACTCCTCTCCACAGCTTTGGATAAGAAAAAGTCCAGTGTTGGACGTAGCCTCTCACTAGCCTCACACGAACACCTTCACCATCTACATCTTTCATCTGACCCACGCTGCCCTCGGTGCCACACAGTGCCTGACACTGTTGAACACTTCCTTCTGCAGCGCCCTCGCCTCCACTCACACCGTACTGTTCTCCGCACACAAGTCTTTGCTCCGGGGATAAATAGTTTTGACCTGTCCACCCTACTGGCGGCGGCAGGCGTCCATCCCTCAAGACAGTCAGCTGTCATCCGCCTCACCTGTGCCTTCCCCAAGAAGTCAGGACAGCTGCCACGCCTGTGATGACACCACAGGCACTTCACCAGAGGGCACAAGTGATTGTCACACTGATCGTCACGGCCCTTAACAACAACAACAACAACAACAACAACAAATATTACGGCCAACCCTACCACGGGAAGCATTAAAGTGGCTGTATACACTTTTTGTGGCTATTGTGATACATACAGCTCCCTGAAATACATCCCACTACGAAATAATAGGTCAAGTCTTTCCCAATAAGTGAAGCCACAATCCGCGATCGCTAGGGTAGCCTGTAATATAGTTAATAGTGAAAGTTTTTCACTCAACATACACGTGGAGACGCGCCAATTATTCCTTTGTGTACAGTATAAAAAGAAAAAAGTGAAGATCCAATTAGTTAATAAAAAAATTGGAAGTGCACGCACCTTTGTCGAGGCCAGCGGAATCGCCACCCAGGAGACGAGTCGGAGGTTTTAGAATACTTGATAAATGAGAGTCACAATAGTATTGCTGACATTTTCTTTGCCTTCATACTAACGAATGACGATCTTGCCTGCTGTAGAAGCAACATCGGTCAAAAATAACCCCCAAACACGAGTTTGAGCCAAGCAAAAAAGGACGTCCATAATTGGCAGGACACACCGCCTGGCTTAGGAATGGGTTAGGCACTATTTTCCTCCTCTTTCCACGTCAGCCTCACCGAAGTATGGCGAGGCATGACCTGCAGTGCTGGATGCCGAAACTGAGGTAAAATCCCACACCTTAACAACCAAAAAATATGTGCAAACTTACTGATAATTATCTCTATCAAAATGAACTTTGAACTCTGCAGGGATTCCCTCACATAATGGTGAAAGGTACTGACCTGCCCTACCCCTGGGGGACTCCAGGCCTAACCCTGCACCAGCTGACCCAGCCCAGACACACACAGCCCATGATGAAAGTGACGTGGTGTGTCACAGGTGTTTGCCTCGCTCGGTACCTGCTTCCCAGAGTAACATTTCATGGCCAGGTAATTGTACAGTGAGTACTTTCACCCAACAGTTTGCCTCAGTCTTCACAGTTCTGTCCATGACCAACAGATTCACATTTCTTGTATGGCGGGAATAAAATGTCCATAAATTGTTACCGTGTCGTTGGCGGACTACCTTTGAAAACAGACCCAACAATGGCCACCAGCTGAAGCACCAGCATGGCATTTTCTGTTAAATTCAGTGTGTATCACCACACCACGCATTATTTATCTTCATCTTAACCAAAGAGTGCATACCATTATGGGAATATACAGAAAAATGCATTAGTTCTCTAGTCCAGTGTCTGTGTGAATTGCATGATCACCAACCGTGAAAGGAGCGCCCTCGGGTGAACGTCTGCTAACATGCCGCCAGACGGGAAGCATCTCCTGTGGAAGACTCGCCGAGGAAAGGGGAAGAGGCAGACTGAGCCATTAGAGATGCCGTTGCAAAGACCATCATCATCCACATCTGACCCGACACAAAGATTGGGAGTCTTCCTGAGCCACTGGGACACCAAGGCCATGGGTGACAGCAGAAAGCCAGCCACAAAATAAGAAGGTAAAGCAAAGAAATGCGTGAAGGAAGGCAGGAGAATGACCCAAGAGGCAACTCTGAGCGTACAGTAGCTGAGAGGAAGTAACTCCCGCCAGCGTTGCCAGACGTACGATAATTATTGTACAAGTACAATAATTTTTGCCAGTGTACGATGTACAATGGGACTCATGCGATAATACGATAATTTGGGAATTCGTACGATATTTTTATGAAATATACAATAATTTAAGTGAAAATTAATGTTATCAATATCAGGTAATGCAAAATTTCTTACATAAATTTGAATAACAAAATAAAAACCTGAAAGTGGCAGATGTATTGCTTTCCTTACGAGACAAGTCTCACCATACGGGTGAACAACAGGTCTCGTTCTTGTCTGCGACCAGTCCGTCCGCTCCCCGAGTCCCCGTCCCATAGTCTCGTAGTCGTCAGTCAGTCGTCAGTCTCACGCGTCACGACGCAGGACAAGACTTTCAGTTTTCGTTAAAAATGTCTGAAGAGAAAGGAAAGGAGAGAGAGGAGGCATGTGGTGCAGTGCCGAAAAAAGCGAGACGGAAACAGAAATATAGGCCCGAGTGGGAAAAACAGTTTCCGTGGGTGGGGCCTGCAAAGAAGGATGCTTGTAAGGCCATGTGCCTTATTTGCAGTGTTGAAATAACCGCCCAGCTCACAACTCTCAAGTTGCACGAAAACACTGCAAAGCACAAGAAAATGTGTGCGCCATCCTCATCCAAAATACTTATGGAGTCATTTACAAGTGCACGTGGTGATAATGAAACTAGTAAAAGTGATTCTGTTAAGGCTGCTGAAATAAGGCTTACTGCATTTATGGTGGAACACAATATAAGTTTCCGTGTGGCCGATCATCTGTGTGAAGTCCTGAAAGGTTGCTTCTCTGACTCCGCTATTGCAAAGGAATTGAAAATGAAAAGAACAAAATGTCAAAGAGTGTGTGGTAATGTTATGGCACACTCTCACAAACAAGAGCTCATTAACATCTTGAAGCAGAACAAGTTGAGCATTCTTGTGGATGAATCCACAGATATATCGGTCTGTCAGAATTTATGCATCATGGTAAGAGTGGTTGAAGGAAATGCTGTTGTCACCAAATTTTTGGATTTAGTGCCATTATTTAGTAGTGATCCTAGTAAAGCTAATGAAGGTGCTACAGCTGCCAGGTTGTTTTCAGAGATAATGAAAACATTTACTGAAAATGGTATACCTACTTGTAATATCATTGGCTTTGGTTCTGATGGATGCAGCACTATGATGGGGCCTAATAACTCTGTGAGTAGCAGGTTAAAGGAACTTTGCCCAGGAATCTTTATTATGAAATGTGTGTGCCATTCTGCCATTCTGCCTCTGAAGCATGCAAACAATTACCTGATGCTATTGAACAACTAGCTCATGATGTCCACAACACATTCAAGAACTCTTCAAAACGATTGGCACAATTTGTACAATTTCAAGAGTTTGCTGGGGCTCAAAAGCTTAGGATTTTATTGCCATGTAGAACGCGCTGGCTTTCCTACACGGCTGTTGTGAAAAGGATGCTTGAGCAGTGGGGCCCTCTTCAGATGTTGTTTACTGAATTAAATTTACCAGGCTTTACTACTGCTTCCTTTCTTCAGTATTACCAAAGTATTACCAAAAAGCTGAACCTTTTATTTCAAAGTGAAAGAGTGGTCATACCTGAATTGCACAGGCAAGTTTGTAATTTATATAAAGAATTGCTACTGATGTACATGAACCATGAATACATTGTGAAAACCATGCTTTCAAAAGTTGATCCAAGATATCAACGTGAGTTCCTGATGCTAGAGCAGGTGTATTTGGGTGCATCTGTCTTAAAAACAATAACAGACAATCCAGAATTAAGCAAGCGAAAAAATGAAATGTATGAGTTTCGCTTCCACTGCAGATTATTTTTGATAGTAGCAGCAGAACAGATCAGGAAGAGATTTAATTTCGCAGATGAAGTCCTTTCAAGAATGCACATGCTGGAGCCAGCCAGTGTTCTAGGCATCCAGGGCAAAGTGCAAGAGCAAAGTTTGGTGCCCCTCGCGACACACCTTCCCCGAATCATTACCCAGGATGATTCTACCCTCCAGCAACTGGACGATGAGTGGAAGAGGCTTACCGTAGAAGATCTACCTGAATCCATTACCAACATGGCGAAAAAAGTGGACAAAAGCAATTACAACCAGCCTGATAAATTTTGGTGTGCCATAAAAACTCTGGAGGATAGTGATGGAAACCCCAAGTTTAAGCTTGTTTCAGACTTTTCACTAGGATGTCTTTCTTTGCCTCATGCTAATGCTGACTGACTGCTGCTTCTCTAGTGTAAACCGTGTGAAAACAAAAGACAGAAATAAGCTAATAACAGAAACCGTAAGAGACATCTTCCTAGCGAAGCAGTGTGTTGCTTCCACATCCAGCAGTGACTGTACGACCTTCAAGCCATCAATCAAAGTCAATGATAAAAAACATGACATCAAGCGTGCTATATTCCTCCAATGAAGAGAGTGCCGGGGCTGCTGACGACGAGCCGGATGTATATAATTATAGAAGAACAAGACCAGTAATCTCCTACATAGTAAGTAAACAACTTAACGAAGTGTCCTGTAGTTTTTCTCCAATTATTAATGATATGTATTTAGGAAAGTGTTTTGTTTGTTAAGGGCATTGTTGTTGTTTTTTTCATCACACACACACACACACACACACACACACACACACACACACACACACACACATTATAACGTAAATTCTGCTGTATTTGGAAAATGGCAGTTTTGCATAATATTTGGAATAATTACATATGTACGACAATTTTACCAGAAGTACAATAATTTCAACCTGTGTAGTACGATAATATGGCCAAAACAATCTGGCAACGCTGAACTGTACGAGCCTAACAGAATCTCATGGCGTCCCGAAGGAAGGTTTGAAGTTGCACGTGTAAACATTGACCAAAAAACACCAAAATTCACATGAACGCGGCGCCCACACCAAAATTACTAGTAGAAGTGAGGGAAAGGAAGTTCAGGTGAGTGTGTCTGGCCAAAAATCGCCTTAAAATGGCAAGAATGGACGCTGTTACCACCACAAGAAACAGAAGGGGAGGGAGCGGTGTGTTTGGATTTTGGTTAATGTGTAGAATATCTGCTCCTGCCTCAGCCTAACCTTCACTAGCCGTGTTCAAGTTTACATCTGACATATAAAGGGTCACTGGCAGAAGGCTGGCTGATAAGTACTCTAGGGGAGGGCGGGGGGACGGGACAACAAACTTTTCTTATTTCCCCACGGAGGGAGGAAGTTGCGGAAAGAGGAAAAGACGGGAGATGTTTGGACTCACTCACCTGCTTGACTCACCTGGATGGCTACCCTTTCTTGACATATGAATAGACAGGTAGAGGTTATTTCAGATGAATGTAAGGGCAGCGCGGATCTGCAGGTGCGCCAAACCTTACGGTATTTTACTGTTTCCCCAGTATTAACGTGGCTTTCCTTACCCTTCTTATCAGAGAAGGACACTGGTCTACCCTGGTGAGGGGGTGTTCGTTCGTGCGTGTGTATGTCACATCTGTTGGCAAGCGTGAAATTGTTCACGGTGATTGGTTCCTTTGTTTGAGAATGCAGCTGCTGGCCAATTAAAACATGAGGGATTAATTTAGCCAATGACAGCGCTTTACTTCATCCTGAGGAGGGAGAAGCGCTCAATTTGAAATATTTGAGTTAGTGCGAGGAAGAAGTCTGTCTGTTGCTGCCATTATTTCCAGCGCACCGCCACATTTTGTGAAGAGAAACAAGGTGACCACTTCTTATTCATTTCTCTGCCTTGCCAGTTAGGTTTTGGTGACTTTAGTTAGGTTAGGTTAAGTTAGTTTAGTTTGGTTAGTGTGGTTAGGTTTGGTTAAGTTACGTTTGGTTAGGTTAGGTTAGGTAGTTTAGTTAGGTTAAATTAGTTTGGTTAGGTTTTATTTGTTTTAATTTAGTCAGGTTAGGTTATTTAGGTTAAGTTAAGTTAGGTTTTGTTAAGTTAGTTTGGTTAGGTTAAATTAGTCTTGGTTAGGTTTGGTTAAGTTAGGTTTGGTTAGGTTAGGTTAGCTATTTTAATTAGGTTAAGTTAGCTAGTTTGGTTAGGTCTGTAAGGTGGAGGTTGAGCAGAATGATGTCGCTTTTCTCCGGAGTGGTGAATCTGCTCCACCCGGATCCGCGTTGCTGGATCCACTTGTTGCGGTGGATTGCTACCCTCTAATTTAATTCATTCCCATCACCACTAACCTTGCTGTTGGAATGACAGTTCCCACAAACACTCCATTTAAATTCAAATTATGTTGAAAGGCCGGGGATAAATGTGACTCTCTCTCTCTCTCTCTCTCTCTCTCTCTCTCTCTCTCTCTCTCTCTCTCTCTCTCTCTCTCTCTCTCTCTCTCTCTCTCTCTCTCTCTCTCTCTCTCTCTCTCTCTCTCCTCATGTCTGTGTGCATGATTTGGTTAGCCTTAGATGTTAATGAGTTAGGTATTCTGTACACAGCATTAATACTCTGATAACATTTTGAACAGTAAGTATTCTGTACACAGCATTAATACTGTGATAACATTTTGAACAGTAAGTATTCTGTACACAGCATTAATACTGTGATAACATTTTGAACAGTAAGTATTCTGTACACAGCATTAATACTCTGATAACATTTTGAACAGTAAGTATTCTGTACACAGCATTAATACTGTGATAACATTTTGAACAGTAAGTATTCTGTACACAGCATTAATACTGTGATAACATTTTGAACAGTAAGTATTCTGTACACAGCATTAATACTGTGATAACATTTTGAACAAGTATACCGGGGAAAAACTGTGTTTGTGTCCTTGATGACCCAGTGAAGTGTGGGTGGGTGACCCAACTTTGGGCTGTGACCCAAGGGTTAAGAACCACTGACCCAAGGTGATGCACTCTTCCAGGCACTTGCTGTGAGAGAGAGGGGAGACCTGTGCACCGCTGTGCTGCACTGTGCTTAGATGTCCCTGGTTCACTCCTGAGGCTGTACCATTCTTGCCCCTATTGTGAGTATGTCTCTGTGTGTGTGTGTGTGTGTGTGCGTGTGTGTGTGTGTGTGTGTGTGTGTGTGTGTGTGTGTGTGTGTGTGTAGTTGACAATTACTGAAGGGTTTGTGACTTGACCCGTCCCACAAGTGACAAAGACGGCATCACGTTGGTCAGTGCTTGCAGAAATGGCTCTTTCTGAGACGTGGGTACAGTTTGTAATGGCCGCCACTCTTCCCTGCTCCACAGACCAGGCCAGCATCCAGGCCGCCGCCCTGCCTGGCACTGACGGCTGTCTGGCCTCCCCGAGGGTCCCTGCAGGACTGGACGCGGCGTGTGCTGGCGGGAGTGGTGCTGCGGTGGAGGTCGTGAGGCCGGGCACCAGCATGAGTGGCCGGCGGTGGCGGCAACAGCAGCAGCAGCAGCAGCAGCAGCCAGCCTCAGGTGTGGGGAGGCACAGGCATGGTGGCAAGAATCACCTGGAGGCAGACAGCTCTGTCCACAGAGGAGAGAGCAAGTTTGAGTGCCAGCAGTGTGACAAAACTTTTGTATCCAGACATGGCCTTAAGTACCACACCCTGACACACAGTGGTGTTAGAAATTATGAGTGTGGTGAGTGTGGGAAGAAATTTACCCACAAGTCTAACCTCAACACACACACCCTGACACACAGTGGTGTTAGAAATTATGAGTATGGTGAGTGTAGCAATAAATTTACAAGTAAGTCTAACCTCAACACACACACCCTGACACACAGTGGTGTTAGAAATTATGAGTGTGATGAGTGTGGGAAGAAATTTACCCACAAGTCTTCCCTCACCACACACACCCTGACACACAGTGATGTTAGAAATTATGAGTGTGATGAGTGTGGGAAGAAATTTACCCATAAGTCTAACCTCACCAAACACACCCTGACACACAGTGGTCTTAGAAATTATGAGTGTGATGAGTGTGGGAAGAAATTTATCAGAAAGTCTACCCTCACCAGACACACCCTCACACACAGTGGTGTTAAAAATTATGAGTGTGATGAGTGTGGGAAGAAATTTACCCACAAGTTTCACCTCACCACACACACACTGACACACAGTGGTGTTAGAAATTATGAGTGTGATGAGTGTGAGAAGAAATTTACCCACAAGTTTCACCTCACCATACACACCCTGACACACAGTGGTGTTAGAAATTATGAGTGTGATGAGTGTGGGAAGAAATTTACCCACAAGTCTTCCCTCAACACACACACCCTGACACACAGTGGTGTTAAATATTATGAGTGTGATGAATGTAGGAAGAAATTTATCAGAAAGTCTAGCCTCACCAGACACACCCTGACACACAGTGGTGTTAGAAATTATGAGTGTGATGAGTGTGGGAAGAAATTTACCCAAAAGTCTTCCCTCACCACACACACCCTGACACACAGTGGTGTTAGAAATTATGAGTGTGATGAGTGTGGGAAGAAATTTACCCACAAGTGTAACCTCACCACACACACCCTGACACACAGTGGTGTTAAAAATTATGAGTGTGATGAGTGTGGGAAGAAATTTACCAAAAAGTTTTCTCTCAACACACACACCCTGACACACAGTGGTGTTAAACATTATGAGTGTGATGAGTGTGGGAAGAAATTTACCCACAAGTCTTCCCTTAACACACACACCCTGACACACAGTGGTGTTAAAAATTATGAGTGTGGTGAGTGTGAGAAGAAATTTACCCACAAGTCTTACCTCACCACACACACCCTGACACACAGTGGTGTTAGAAATTATGAGTGTGATGAGTGTGGGAAGAAATTTACCCATAAGTCTTACCTCACCACACACACCCTGACACACAGTGGTGTTAAAAATTATGAGTGTGATGAGTGTGGGAAGAAATTTACCCACAAGTCTTCCCTTAACACACACACCCTGACACACAGTGGTGTTAAAAATTATGAGTGTGATGAGTGTGGGAAGAAATTTACCACCATTTCTCGTCTCAATCAACACGCCTTCAGACACACTGGGGTGAGGGAGTTCGAGTGTGATGTTTGTGGCAAGTGTTTCAAGACAAAGGGTGATATTGCCAAGCACGTGAAGATCCACTTCTGAGGTGGTGGTGTGTGGACACATGGGGCCACACCTGTACCTGTGGTAGTGGTGGTGGTGGTGGTTGCCGTGCCTGTGAGGGAGTCATGGCCCCAGCAGTTTTGTGTGGTGGTGGTGGTGGTGGTGGTGTGGGGGAGTCATGGCCCCAGCAGTTTTGTGTGGTGGTGGTGGTGGTGGTGGTGTGGGGGAGTCATGGCCCCAGCATTTGTTTTGTTGGCAGTGCAGGTGTGACTTTCAATAAATGTGTGTGTGCAGTAAACCTTTGTTTGTGTATTCACCAGGTGTAGTATACAGGGCCTCAGCTACAGGAATATATTGTGGTGAGGCAGCCCCTCTCTCTCCTTGCCTCAAGTGTTTGTGTATTCACCAGGTGTAGTATACAGGGCCTCAGCTACAGGAATATATTGTAGTGAGCCAGCCCTTCTCTCTCCTTGCCTCAAGTGTTTGTGTATTCACCAGGTGTAGTATACAGGGCCTCAGCTACAGGAATATATTGTAGTGAGGCAGCCCCTCTCTCTCCTTGCCTCAAGTGTTTGTGTATTCACCAGGTGTAGTATACAGGGCCTCAGCTACAGGAATATATTGTAGTGAGGCAGCCCCTCTCTCTCCTTGCCTCAAGTGTTTGTGTATTCACCAGGTGTAGTATACAGGGCCTCAGCTACAGGAATATATTGTATTGAGGCAGCCCTTCTCTCTCTCCTTGCCTCAAGTGTTGTGTTTGTTTCTTTTTGTCTCCCTTCACACGTTAGGTTATGTTAAGTCTGGCACCATCTTTGCCCCTCTCTCTCTCTCTCTCTCTCTCTCTCTCACCATTGGTAAGTATTATGAAAACTACCCAGCTCACAACAGCAGAAACAATTTCATTATTTTTCCTGCTAGATTTTGGTATGTTCTCAATCTGCTAACAATTTTTTGTAGCAAATCATTTTTTTTTTTTTTTACCCTCTTCCTTCAACCCCCTCAGACACTGATGATTTGCAAGGAAATGATGGTCAGATCAAGACAAAATGTGCCAAAATGTTGCATCCTCACTGACACACACACAAACACACACCAATACCTGTCGCTGTTCACAGTGATGCACTGCGGTCACTGGTGACGGAGCGTCATGCTGGTCTCCCGCCACGGCACTCTTGGGTGTTAACAGACCAAACCTAACCTAACCTAATGGGGCCACTGTCCCATTGGGGTGGCACTTAATTTGTCAGGGAAGGTGGTCAGGGGACTGGGGGGAGTGATGGAGGGAGTGCAGACCTGGCCTGTTGTTGCATGGGAGGGGCAGGAAGCAGGGTGTGTGTGTGTGTGTGTGTGTGTGTGTGTGTGTGTGTGTGTGTTGCAGGCGGGGACAGTGTGTTAGGCAGCGCTTGGCCCAGTGTGTGCTGACTGTCACTGTTGTTCCAGGTGCCAGGCAGAGCCCAGGCAGCACGCCCTGCTCACTGCCAACCAATCTTGTGTCTGACTTCCTGTAGATTTGGCTGCGGCGTGTGCTGGCGGGAGTGGTGCTGTGGTGGAGGTTGTGAGGCCGGGCAGCAGCATGAGTGGCCGGTGGCAGCAGCAGCAGTCTGCCTCAGGTGTGGGGAGGCGCAGGTGTGGTGGCAAGAATCACCTGGAGGCAGGCAGCTCTGTCCACAGAGGAGAGAGCAAGTTTGAGTGCCAGCAGTGTGACAAAACTTTTGTATCCAGACAAGGCCTTAAGTACCACACCCTGACACACAGTGGTGTTAGAAATTATGAGTGTGGTGAGTGTAGCAAGAAATTTACAAGAAAGTCTAACCTCACCAGACACACCCTGACACACAGTGGTGTTAGAAATTATCAGTGTGATAAGTGTGGAAAGAAATTTACCACTAAGTCTTACCTCACCACACACACCCTGACACACAGTGGTGTTACAAATTATGAGTGTGATGAGTGTGGGAAGAAATTTACCCACAAGTCTTCCCTCACCACACACACCCTGACACACAGTGGTGTTAAGAATTATGAGTGTGATGAGTGTGGGAAGAAATTTACCCACAAGTCTTCCCTCACCACACACACCCTGACACACAGTGGTGTTAAGAATTATGAGTGTGATGAGTGTGGCAAAAGATTTCCTACCATTTCTCATCTCAATAAACACACCTTCAGACACACTGGCTTGAGGGAGTTCAAGTGTGATGTTTGTGGCAAGTGTTTCAAGACAAGGGGTTGATATTGCCAGGCACATGAGGGTCCACTTTTGAGGTGTGTTGTATGCATGAGTGGGATCACACCCATGCCTGTGATGGTGGTGGTGGTGATGGTGGTGGTGGCAGTGGTGGCAACCGTGCCTGTGTGTGCTGTGAGGGAATAATGGCCCCAGCAATTGTTTTGTGTGGTGGTGGTGGCGGTGGCAGCCATGCCCAGGTGTGCTGTGAGGGAGCAGTGGCGGCAGCAGTTGTTTTGTTGGCAGTGCAGGTGTGACTTTCAATAAATGTGTGTGTAACATCATGCCACGTTCTTTTCCTTTTTGAGTGGTGGTGTGTCGGCTCCCTGTGTCTGGTGTTTGCTGCGCCAAGTTGTGGCAGCCACAAGCATCGCCCCACACTTGCTTCGCTGGATCTGAGCGGCCACATCCCTCACCACTCCGCCGGCCTGTCGGTGCTCTCTTGTGTGCACTGGGTGTGCCTGAGCCGTTGTGCTGACGCTGGGGAGTCTTCGGCAAGCACAAGTGTCTTGCGTGGTGGTGTAAGAATGCGTGTTGGGTCTTTCATATCAATTAGGAAGAGCAGGGGACCCAGCACAGAGCCCTGGGGTGCCCTGCTGTGCACTTTCACTCTGCTGCACTCTGCTGCATGTACTCTTGTGCATCTATGTGATGGACCTGATGAGGTCTTTAGGTGGTACAGGGACCATAGCAAGGGTAACATAAGAAAAATTCTCAGGATACAACAAATAATTGGTTCAAGCTTGAAAAAAAGTTATGTTTAAAGAGACAGGAAGGAAATGGTTCTCAAATAGTGGTGGATGACTGGAAGTGACTGAGTAATCTGGTTGTTAGTGCTGCGTCAGTAGGGAGGTTTGAAAGATTAGAGAAATGTACGGACGGGGATGACGGGTGGAAACTGGCAGGCTCTCACTACAGGGACTGGCACGTGTTGGCCTGGTGGCTTCCTGCGCCAACCCTTGTGTTCTTGTGCTCCGGGGCCAGTTCTGGGCAGCTTGCATTTCAGTCGGCAGTGTGGCGCAGCATTGAAGGCTGTTACAAAGATGCACAGCGTCCAAAGGGCGAGTGTAGTCGTGCACGTTTGGCCAGCCACTAACCCTTTGACTGCCACTTGGTACACCTTTCCCTCATCACCAATCACTGAGACACCTTTACTTGCTCCACAGGCACATCCAGTCTTTGAACTGGGAAGAAATTGCAAAAGATATTCTTGCGCTGCTGGTGGTGCTGCTGACTGTGTTGTGTTGCAGGGAAGGGGTCCAGGGACAGGCAGGTTGGTCACACTTAACCCTCCCTGTGTGAATGCATGTTGCTTCTCACCAAACACTTTTCTGGCCTGTAAATCTTGAGTGTTTCATCCCTGACCACTTCCCCCGTGGCTTGTGTGCTGTGCTTGTAAGGCTTGCTGGGGCACCACCACTGGCTGCCGTCCCAACACTGACACCTCTGCAGGTGAACACCACCACCAAGGTCTATACAGGGTGTCTCAAGAGGAAAGGAACACCAACACTAATAACACAGTCTTCTGATGCCTAACACAACACTGTCTTCCATTAAGAGATGAGTGAACCAAACATCAGTGGTCATACAGCTTTTATAAATGCAGAGGAAAGGGAGTTATGAAAAGAGAGGGGGGGGGGTGTCACAGGGGAGTGAGAAGGCAGCTGTGTTGAAGGAAGAGTATTAAAGCAAACTGAAAATGAGAAAACGGATACTGGCTTAAACTGTAGCATTAGAAGACAGCTAAATCTTTGAATCCCTTGTTGTTTACCTGATCCTCCAAACTCTTGCCTGAACAAAAGACAAAAGCAATCCAAAGTGAGAAGAATAAAGAAAAAAGAAGAAAAACAGAAAAGACAAAATAGATACAGGCTTAAACTGTAGCATTAGAAGACAAGCCTGCTCATCCCTTCTCCTGGCTTTAGCCTCTACTGTTCTTATCCTTGCTTTAACTAACAATCTACTCCCCCAGTCTCCTACATGCCTCAGGTCTTTCTCTGCATTCCTGACTGCCATCTGACCCTGCCATTCTCTATCTTCTTCCTCACCATCCTGTCGCCTAACTTCTGCCGTTCTTCCTTTGTGTTCTTCGTTTCCACTGTTCCATTTCTTTTTTTTTTTTTTTTTTTCCAAGATGAGGTTCCCTCTGCTCTAAATATCTTTTCAAGCCATCTCTCCTCGCCGAGTCCTTCTATCTTCCTAAGTAAATTAAGTTTTCCTTTCTCAACCCTGTCCCTGAATGTGCTTCATCACATCTCACCTCAGATTGCCTCTACTGCTGTACTGTTTGGGACCCCTAAACTCCACCTGCTTGTAATGTTCGTGATCTCTCTAACTTCATGAGATCTCCCTCCCGGTAATGGTAAGTAATTTGTGATCTGTACAAACAGTAAGCCATTCCTTTCCACACGCTTCTGTTAATTGCATACTTGTTAATCGATCATGCTTGTCATCCTCCTGGCTTCCCCTTCATTTATTTTCCCTTACTTTTCTCCTCATACTCACTCTATCAGTTATATACATTTATCTACTACTTCTAGCACAATGCTTCCCAGCACTCACTGGCTTCCTCCTGTGCTGTTATATTGTCACCTAACATTTCCTGTCACTGTATCTAATGTTGCACTCCCTCCCGTACTCCTCTGCTATTCTAACACTGTGTCATCTGCGTATGCTAGGCGTCCTAACCTACTGTCTCCAACCCTTGCTCTTATTTCATAATCCTTACTAGCAATTCCTCTACGTATAAAAATATAGATGTAAGTACACTTGCAAACAATACATATAATTGTTTTTAACGTCCCTTTAAGAGTTGCATAATTGATAAATACTGCACTGCGTAACTTCAAATTACAATAAGAATATTTCATTCTTGTAATAAATACTAACAATGAAAATCTCAACTGTCAGAATTTTTTAAATCTCCAGAAATTGTGGCAGTAAATCTCCAGAAATTTTAACCGCATCATCTGACAATAATGAAACCTTTTTCCCGCCCAGACACCGCCGTGTGCACAGCGCCTCGCCTCCTGCTCCTCCAACCCAGCGCACTGGTCACCACATTGGTATTGCAAGGTTTCTGAGTGATAAAGTGGGTCTACCTGTCACATGAGTTACTCCAGAGATGTTTCAAAGTTTATAAGTAGGTTTTACAAGGGTTATAAGTGGGTATTACAAAATCTTAGTGGTATTAGTAGTACTAGTGGTATTAGCTACAGAGGCAAGACGAGGTGTGAAGTGGTTGTACCTGTCATGGCAGCCACTACAGGGTTATTACAAGGTCAATAAGTGTGCTATACAAGGGTTAAGTAGTTTTACTCGCAATATTTCCCGACCAATCAAAGGCTACAACGAAGCTGCCAAGTGGTTCTGTCTGTCATTAGCCACAACAGGCATTTCAGACTGGTTGTGGTTCCAGCTGCTGCATTACAAGGTTAACATAACAGCGTAGGCAATGGTCGGTATTACAGCCGTCATGTTGGTCACCACAGAGATATTGCAAGATATATACGTGGTTGAGTGGTGCTGTATTAGTCAGGGGAAGTGGGGATGTGTTTAACGAAGCTTTTAAGTGGTTTCACCTGTCAGGTTAGCCGCCACAGATGTAATTTACACTGTGGTTAAGTAATTACATCTGCCGTATCAGTTATCACAGGTATTTGAAGGTTTATAAGCAATTACACTCGTCATACTAATGATGAGCTCAGGTGTTACGAGGTTCATGAGTGACAAGATGGTTCCCTCTGCCTCGCCAGACTCGCAGCACCCACCCCGCCTCTCTGCTTCAGTCACCAGCCTGCCCCTCCCTCCCTCCTTGCCTTCCTCCCACCCCCTGGACAGGCAGCGTGCAGGCTTGGTAGACACAGATGAAGCATTCTTTCCCCAGCACTTGCCTTCACACCCACGGCCACGCGCCCCTCCGTCACAGCGTTAACCACCCAACAAGCACCGCATCACAGCCAGGCGGGGTACAACTGCCATCATGATAGTTTGCATCAACGACCCAACAATACCCAATTATCTGCCACTACAGACGAGTAATGTGTGCGTGGCTTCATTATCTTGTACAGAGAGAGAGAGAGAGAGAGAGAGAGAGAGAGTTTGTTAATTTATTGCGCCAGTCTACAGAAAACACCATACAAAACTACTCCTGACAGTATAAATTGATAATTCAGATAATGACATGATGAAGGCAAGCAGGTTATGGTCCGGCAGCGTATCAAAGGGAGTGACAGCAGACATAAATGAATTAACGGTGCTGGTTTGGCTTGTTAACTACCTGTCATGAATTAACGGTGCTAGTTTGGCTTGTTAACTACGTCATGAATTAACGGTGCTACTTCGGCTTGTTAACTTCCTGTCATGAATTAACGGTGCTGGTTTGGCTTGTTAACTACCTGTCATGAATTAACGGTGCTACTTCGGCTTGTTAACTACTTGTCATGAATTAACGGTGCTGGTTTGGCTTGTTAACTACCTGTCATGAATTAACGGTGCTGGTTTGGCTTGTTAACTACCTGTCATGAATTAACGGTGCTAGTTTGGCTTGTTAACTACCTGTCATGAATCATCTTTGGTATGTGATCTACACTTAATATTGCGATCTGTGTGTTATGAACCTTTTGTATGCAATGTACACTTTATATTGTGATCTACAACAAGAAAGGTTGTACTCATCAAGAACAAGGAAAACACTTGTTCTGGTTTGGAGAGAAAATGTCTGGTTAGAGTCTGACGCAGGAGTGGAATGTCTGTTGTAGCGTCGAAGTTCCAAGAAGAGACCGTGAGACACTTCACCCAGTCATTCAGAGAGAAGTCGCTGAAGGCTCAGTAATCCATTCCAATGACTCGCCAGCTTACTCTAATTTAAACCAACTCAAATTTCATCATTTTTCCGTAAATCATCATCAATATTACGGCGATTCTAACATCGGAGGTCGTACTCAAGGAACTGAAAGATCCTGGCTTGATGCGAAGATTCGTATATTGAAAATAATGTGAGGCATCGATCAAAGAACATTTCAGTCACCGAGACTACTTGTGTTGGCGGATGATGACAAAACAAGCTCCTGACGTCTATGTAGCATGTTTAGCCCATGTACTGTACGTGCTGCTCATCGCTACAATATGAAGACAAGAAAAAAATAATTACATTTTCTCTCTATGCTATATATCATTCCAGAATAAATATTTGTACAGTGTAGATACTTTTCCTTGTAGATAATAAGCCAAAGTACGGTGAAGATATTTTTTTCCCTGTAGATAACAAGCATAGCACCGAATGAACAATATAGCACCGAATTAACAATAGAGTGAAGCTGGCTTTGAAAGTAGATAAGACAAGATAGAACTTGTGATATTTTAACTTCAAAAGGCATCATAGAACATAAATACATAAGGGAGCAGTTAGCAGCCGCCAAACTGTGGGTGGCGGGTCATGACGAGCAGGTAGGTGGTCTTCCTGCAGCAGGCATTGGCATACGTCAAGGAGAGGCTGTCCACGTGGGAGCAGGTCTCCCACAGCAGGACAGTGCAGGCAGTAGTGTTGCAGGTTACTGGAGTCAGGAGAGTGGCACAGGGACAGGAGGTATAATGAAGCTCGTCTGCCAAGCCCGCAACCTGCCACAGGGGTCGGTAGCAGAGTCTCAGCCGCGCCGACACCACACTGTGTTTTCGGACCCACAGGCCCCGACGGCGGTGCTCAAAGCGATGATGACGAAATGCATCATGGTGCTGAATGGTGACGCTGGCCGCCCGCTGGTCATCCGTCCTGATGCTGGTCGAGAGTAGAGAAGCTGCTCGGATCCTGGACTTGAGGCACTGGAGGGAGGGGCTGGGACCAGCGTGAGGGGCAGGCAGTCCACGGCGTCACCATGAGACAGCGAGACACGTGAGGGATCCACACAAACTTGATATCTAGTGACCAGTCATGAGCCAGAGCCAGGCCTGTCAAGATCCTGTTCACCAGGTGACGAGGGGCAGGGTTCGAAGATGTAAGGGCATGAAGGGCTGCCTGTGAGTCACATATAATAACCCCGTTTAGGCTGCCCTGACAGAGGGGACACAGCATCCAAGATGCCGTGCAGCTCACAGAACGTGGAACTGGAGTGAGTCGGCAGCCGACGCCCAACCCAGCCCACTTCTGGTGGTTCCGTGCCAGGGGAGAAAACTGCACCTCCCGCTGTGCCGTCCATCTGCACAGACAGACCCATCCGTGTATGTGGTGCGGCGAATCGATGGTGGAGACTGTCGCTATGGCGTCCATTGCTAGGTGTTTCTGCAGGACCGGAGAAAGAGAGAGAGAGAGAGAGAGAGGGCGGGGATAAGAGCAGGATGGGGGCAGGGGGAGGGAGACGGGAGTGGGGAGAGAGAGAGAGAGGTGGCTGAGTGATACACGTCCTGACTGTCCTGCAAAACTATACCTGCCCGAATGTCTACTTCGCTCCTGCTGACTTCCCTTTCACTCGTCTCTCCACACAGTCCCGGCACCACCACCACCACCACCACCATCCACTCTCTTCCTGCCTCCACTCTGACATCCCTCGTCCCCCCGTCCCCTCAGCATTATTCGGGCACTCAAGAGGTTTGTAATGACATCAGCGTTTTCATCCAAGGGTTACGTTATGTCTGGATTAATGCAGTTCATTAAATCCATTGCTAATCCCTTCATTGTTTAGATTGCGGAATAAAAGAAAGTTTTTGCCCAGAAATGAACAGTCGCTGTCTTAAGATGATCAGGTTGAGGTTATTTCCACAAAACCCTAGAGGTGGCGTGACCATTCTGACACAAGCTTGGCCGCGCGCGCGCACACACGCCTTGCCTGCGCTGCACCGAGTCACTGCAAACTTCCGCTTTCAGAAACGCTTAGCTCACTCAACACGACTGTTTTCCAAGGCCACAGAGATGCCTAGCCGGGTTCTCAACAGTGTTTCTCCTGTTAACAATGTAGAAATCTTGTTAATCTGTCACTGGAACTGAAAAAAACGCCCTTAAACCTTAAAATCCTTTACATTTTCACCCCAACTATTTTCCAAGGCGACAGAGATGACTAGCCGGGTTCTCAAGTGTTTCTCCTGTTAACAATGAAGAAATCTTGTTAATCTATCTCTGGAACTGTAAAAACTCCCTTAAAAACGCTATTTTCCACTATTTTTCAATGCCAGAGATGATTACCCTGGCTTTCTCCGGTTAACAATGTATATATTTATTTTTTAATCTACCACTAGAACTAAAACATCTTTAAAACCCGTGTCACTTCAACTAGAGCCTAATGAATATAGCAGATGTGGGTGCAGAAGGGTTTCAGAACAAGGTGGCGTGCGTATTAGTCCCTGGAGCCACGCCCGTTCCCACACCTCGATGCTTCCCTGTCTTATGTTTAGGCAAGAGTTGTACAGGTCCCTTGCTTGGCGTGGGCAATGGGGAGTATCGGCCCAGTGAAGCGAAGGTATGTTCAAAAAACGCGCCAAAAGTTCGAAGCACGACTTGATCCCCTGAGCATTCCACCTCGTGTTTCGCGTCGTCCCGTCACTTGTCCTGGTGCTGCGAGTGCTGTGCGTGCCTCGGTGGTGCTGCGAGTGCTGTGCGTGCCTCGGTGGTGCTGCGTGTGAGTGTTCGTGGTGTGCAGGCTGTGCTGTCCTGAGGGGGTCACATTTGCAGCAGGTGTCAGTTTGTGGAGGTGTAAAGGCGGTGACCAGATTTTTTTGGGAAATTGTGTTGAGGTGGTCACTCAGAGCAGACCTCAGATGCATTTTATTTATTGCATTTTTATTTATTGTTTTGTTTGTTTATTTATTTATATTTTTTACATGTAGAAAATTTTATAAGAAGCTTTCTGGGGGGATTACCGTAGCCTACTTATTAGCAGACGCAATTAAACCGTTTATTTGTTTATTTCTGCGCAAAATATGACGGCTATTCAACATGTGATCTGTACAGTGAAGGAACCAGCTGTGAAATTAGTGAACTGAATGGATCTAAACCTAACTGAACCCCGAGATAGAAACGATAATATCACACCAACATTGACCACCTCTTCCTCTGCACCCGTCTCTCTCTCTCTCTCTCTCTCTCTCTCTCTCTCTCTCTCTCTCTCTCTCTCTCTCTCTCTCTCTCTCTCTCTCTGGTGTGTGTTGCCAGTTATGAAGGGAAGTCTCTCAGAATCGCCAAATTAGAAGGTGGAAAGGAGTCATTGTTGCCATCACTATTTAATGCTGTGGTGATGAACTGCTGCTGTCAAGGGTTCCTCCGGTCACCACGAGGAAAAACACATCCATTAAACTGTTTCTCATATTCTGTACTTAAATGTTGTCCCAGGTGCACACTGCTATTACATTTTTCCTTATTTGGTGTGGCCAGATTACATTTTTTCCTTATTTGGTGTGATCAGATTACATTTTTCCTTATTTGGTGTGGCCAGATTACATTTTTCCTTATTTGGTGTGATCAGATTACATTTTTCCTTATTTGGTGTTATCAAATTACATTTTTCCTTATTTGGTGTGGCCAGATTACATTTTTCCTTATTTGGTGTGATCAGATTACATTTTTCCTTATTTGGTGTGGCCAGATTACATTTTTCCTTATTTGGTGTTATCAAATTACATTTTTCCTTATTTGGTGTGGCCAGATTACACAAATTCCTTATTTGGTGTGGTCAGATTACATTTTTTCCTTATTTGGTGTGATCAGATTACATTTTTCCTTATTTGGTGTGGCCAGATTACATTTTTCCTTATTTGGTGTGGCCAGATTACATTTTTCCTTATTTGGTGTGGCCAGATTACATTTTTTTCCTTATTTGGAGTGATCAGATTACATTTTTCCTTATTTGGTGAGGCCAGACTACATTTTTCCTTATTTGGTGTGGCCAGATTACATTTTTCCTTATTTGGTGTGGTCAGATTACACAAATTCCTTATTTGGTGTGGCCAGATTACATATATTCCTTATTTGGTGGGGTCAGATTACATTTTTCCTTAATTGGTGTGGCCAGATTACATTTTTCCTTATTTGGTGTGGCCAGATTACATTTTTTCTCTATTTGGTGTGGCCAGATTACATTTTTCCTTATTTGGTGTGGCCAGATTACATTTTTTCTCTATTTGGTGTGGCCAGATTACATTTTTCCTTATTTGGTGTGGCCAGATTATATATATTTAGTGTGTGTGATGACCCAAGGGATGACTGAAGCAATGGTTGTGGTGATGACTGTAATGGTGGTGACTGTGGTGATGAGTGTAGTGATGACAGCCCCTCTCTTAACACCACACTGAAGGGAACACTCTTGAGAACACCCTCATGTGCATCTGTGTGTGCGTCTGGGTCTCTATGTGCGTCTGTGTGTGTGTCAGCCTCACGTGTGGCCCTGTGTGCGTCTCTGTGTGCGTTAACCTCAAGTGCATTGGTACGTGTGCGTCTGTGTGTGTTTGTGCGCCTGTGAGCCTCATGTGCGTCTCTGTCTGCGTTAACCTCAAGTGCACCTGTATGTGTGTCTGTGAGCGTGTGAGCCTCATGTGCACGCCCGTGTGCGTCGCCATGTGCGTGCAACCTGACCACCGTATCCTGGTAGATCCTGTAGAGCCAGTCAACGTCCATGCAACACGTCACATTCACCAGCTTGTCTCCGCGTAGCGACGACACAACACGCCTTCTCTCTTCCTGAGGTAGATGCTGAATACCCCCAAAGTGTGGCGGGTAGTGTGGGTGTGTGCGCGTGTTACCCACATCCTCGTTGACGTCGTCATGAAGCACGTGGAACAAATTATCCGGCTTGAAACGCGCCATTACAAGCGTGTGGTGATCCAGACTCCACACCTCCCCTTGAACTGCATCGCGTGGAACAGCCGTGACATGGAAGAAGAAACCGTTGTGTCCCAGTGCTGTAGACAGGTGGAGGCGGTTCTGTAACGCCTCCACGCTGTCCACACCTTCCAGTGCCGAGTCTTTTCCGAGCACAAATGCAAATTCTTGGTATACCGGACTGTAGTAAAGGTTCTCAAAGTGGCATTGCAAGGTGGAGTGAGGCATCGTGTGGCACCAAGTGGATGTGGGTGGGTGCCAGGGAGGTGGGTGGATGGAGGGGGCGGAGGGTATCAGTTGGGCTTTGTTTGTTGGGATGGTTTTCTTTGAGGGTGTGTGTTTGGTGTGTGTCTGGTGGTGGTGGTGGTGGTGGTGGTGTTGTGGGGTGGTTTGTGTGTGTTTGGGGTGTTCTGTGGTGGTGTGTGTGTGTTTCCTGTGTTGTTTGATGCGTGTGTGTTTTGTGATGTGTGTGTGTGTGTCTTGTGTTGTTTTGGGTGTCTTGTGGTGTTTTGTGTTGTCTGTAGCAGTTTTAGGGTGTTGTGTGTTGGCTTCAAGTGTTCTTTGAGGTGTAGTGTGACCCTGTGTGTTGTCTTCTGCAGTGTTGAGGTGCTGTGTGTGTGTTGCCAGTGTTGCTTCTTGTTCTGCCTCATCCTTCACAGTGTTGAGGTGCTGTGTGTGTGTTGCCAGTGTTGCTTCTTGTTCTGCCTCATCCTTCACAGTGTTGAGGTGCTGTGTGTGTGTTGCCAGTGTTGCTTCTTGTTCTGCCTCATCCTTCACAGTGTTGAGGTGCTGTGTGTGTGTTGCCAGTGTTGCTTCTTGTTCTGCCTCATCCTTCACAGTGTTGAGGTGCTGTGTGTGTGTTGCCAGTGTTGCTTCTTGTTCTGCCTCATCCTTCACAGTGTTGAGGTGCTGTGTGTGTGTTTCTTCTAACAACACACATGCATCACGCACACACACACACCATCATGAGCGTCCAAATTCTGTCTTATCTGTACAACCGCCCCACCCCCACTGTCCCCCTTGGCATTCCCCACAGCCAGGCCCCAGGGGAGGGAGGGTGCCGGGGATGCTTGGCACTCTAGGGACCCCTGGTGGAACTGCAGAAGGATTAGTGCCACCAGGGCTAGGCTGGTCATGGCACTGCTGGAAAGGAGAAAAGTCAGGTTAGGTGAGGTGAGGTGAGGTGAGGTTTGGTTAAGTTACGTTTGATTTGTTTTTTTGGATAGGTTTGGTGAGGAGGTGAGGTGAGGTGAGGTGAGGTGAGATGAGATGAGATGAGATGAGATGAGATGAGATGAGATGAGATGAGATGAGATGAGGTTTGGTTAGGTGAAGTGAGATGAAGTGAAGTGAGATGAGGTTAGGTATGGTTAGATTAGATATAGTTTGTTTTGATTTCATTAGGTTTGGTGAGATGAAATGAGGTGATGTCAGGTTTGGTGAGGTTTAGTTTGGTTAGGATAGGTTAGGTAAGGATATATTGCATTACATTAGGATTGATTAGGTGAGGCTTACCAAGGTAAGGATAGGATAGGATAGGATAGGCTGATGCAACATTAGGTTAATCAGGTTAGAATATATCAAGTTATATTAAGGTTAGAATAGAATAAGTTAGGATATGTTAGACTAGTTTGGGACAGGTTACAAGTTACATAGGTAAGGTTTGGATAGGATACTGTAGCTTACATTAGGTTAGTGAGGAAAGGATTCAACAGATTAATTTAGGTTAGTTTAAGTAGGTTAAATTAGGTTAGCTTAGTAAGGAAACAATTGAATAGATTAAGTTAGTTTAGGTTATGTTAAGTAGGCTAGATTAGGTTAGGTTAGGAGTTGGATAAATTAAGTTAGATAAGGTTGTTAGATTAAGTTAGCTTAGTAAGGGAAGGATTGAATAGATTATGTTGGTTAGGTTTAAGTAAGCTAAATTAGGTTAGTTAGGTTAGGTTAGGGTAGGTTAGGTTAGTTAGGTTAGGTTTGTTAGGTTAGGTAAGGTTAGTTAGGTTAGGTTAGCTCAGGATTGGATTGGGGAGATTACAGTGCATTAGATAACGTTACATCAAACACAATCTCGCAACAGAAGAGAATTCATAATAAGCATCATAAACGTGTATCAAAGACTTATAATCACATACTTAATTACTTAAAATCTTACAAGTTACACAACATGGATTACAAAACACACTAGCATTCATTTCAATTACACAAGGTAAAACGACAGTGAAATTACCTAAAACAGAATTACAGATTACAGAACACAAGATAAAACAACAAAATTACACCAAAAGGAAGAATTAAAATTACATAGCAATAACACAAGTAATAACACCACCTATATCGACAACAACTGCCTGCAGAGAGAGAGAGAGAGAGAGAGAGAGAGAGAGAGAGAGAGAGAGCGCGGGGTGAATGAAAGGCAAGTGAACCAGGAAAGGCAAATCAGAGCGTACAGTAGCTGAGAGGAAGTAACTCCCGCCAGCGTTGCCAGACGTACGATAATTATTGTACAAGTACAATAATTTTTGCCAGTGTAGCCGCACCGGCTGGGCATCAATTGGCTCTCAGGTGATCTGTTTTACTGATCACACCCATCATCGTAGGGTCGAGGAAAGGCAGTTCTCCCTGACACGTTTATTGATGAGGTAGGCATGACCGTAAGAACTGCGAACAAGTTCTCGGTCTCAATTTCTTACAAAATAACATTATACACGGATATTAAACACTTTCAACATATTACAATATTCATTAACAATACATGCAATTGACTTGGCACTATGACAATCAGTTATTACTACAAAATTAAAGTATTTACCTCGGTCACCATCCTGCCCGTCTTTGTCTGAGCGCGACTTGGCCGTGAGTGATGCCTGCAGGCGACCAGCGGGTTAACCCCACACTACCAACAAGTGAGCATCGGCTTCGGTGCTTAATATAGCATTAAATACTGATACTCACACATATTACACGTTTTCATGCAAATAGAAAACTATTGAACATTTCACTTATATATGCCGAGGAATAATGACGTGAGGTACATACGCTTTACATACAGTAACATGGCTCCCCTAAATTGTGTAACAATTTACCTTAAATTAACATTAGTATGTACCTTAAAACTAGGATTAGCACATAATATGTTTTGTTACACTGGCTCCTTGGCGGGGATGCTCTGGTCTATTATTATGCATTACCTTCTAACAGCAATACTAGACTATGTATTGGCCTCTCTATGATGGTCCTGTTTGCCTTTATGTGTCTTCCCTGGTTGTCGAGATTACAGTCTGAAACCAGGACCTTAACCTTTCTTACTAGGCCATCATGATCAGGAGATACTTCTGTTACTCTTCCCAGTTTCCACTGGTTCCTTGCTAAATTCTGATCTTTGATGATAACTATGTCATTTACACTGAGATTCCTCTTTGGTGTTGTCCACTTATTTCTAAGTTGTAGGAATTGCACATACTCCTTTTTCCACCTGGACCAGAACTGGTTGGCCAGGTATTGTGCTCTGCGCCATCTCTTTATGCAGTACAGGTCCTTCTTAATGAAAATGCTTGGAGGAGGCAGTACTACCTTTGTTTTCATAGTTAACAAATTACTGGGTGTCAACGGTGTAGGACTTTCTGGGGAGTTAAGATGGTCCACAGTTAGGAGACGACCATTAACTATATTTTCTGTTTCAACTAGGAAGGTTCTCAGATCTTGGTCATCTAACTGGGTACCATGCTGATCAAGCAACACAGAGTACATTTCTCACTGTGCGTATCTGCCTCTCCCAAACACCTCCCATGTGACTGGAATTGGGTACATTCATGTTAAAAACAATCCAGTCACACTGATCTTTCATGAGTTCTTGTCTGACTTTATTGTTATTTAATTCTTTTAAGCATTTCTCATACTCTGATTTGGCTCCTACAAAGTTAGTTCCTTGGTCACATCTCAACTGTCTTACGGGCCCTCTTCGTCCTACAAAGCGACGGTATGCACTTAGGAAGGAACTTGTATCCATGCTGTTGGCTGTCTCTATGTGCACAGCTCTACATGCCATGCAAGTAAAGAGCACTCCATATTTTTTAATCTCTTTACGCCCCTCTTTGACATAGAAAGGGCCAAAGAAATCTACTGCTGAGTATGTAAAAGGAGGTGATGGTTCTAGTCTGTCAATAGGCAGGTCTGCCATCTTCTGTCCCTGTGTTGTACTTCTAACTTTACGACAGATAATGCACTTTGAAATGTGCCTTGATACTAGGGATGATCCTCCTACTATCCAGTATCCACATGACCTGATTTCATTTAAAGTTATGCCTCTGCCTTGATGATTTGTCCTTTTGTAATGGTGGCATATTATCAGCTGGGTTATGTGAGATGTTTTGGGGAGGATGACTGGATGTTTGGATTCATCTGTCAGATTAGAAAGCCTCAATCTTCCTCCTACTCTCATGATACCATTTTTGTCAATGAAGGGATCTAACTTATAGAGGGAACTGGTCTTGTCTATCACTTTTGTTCCCTTGCCATTGTCTCCTTTAATTAAAGAATTATGGTTAGCAGATGATTTCAGTACATTTATCTCCTGGAATGCCTTTGATTGCAGTTGTTTTATAATTACATTTTCAGCTTCTGACACTTCTGCTACATTTACTGGCTTATATGTGTTTCCCTTTACTTTAGTAGTGCCATCACCTTTTCCTCTGAAGCTGTTCAGAAGCTTGAGGCATACAGCAACTGCCCTCTTTGCTTTAAACCAATCTGAAAAATACTCAAGTCTTTCTAGTATATCTGTGGGCTGTTGTGTACCTACAGCATGGCATACAACTTTCTTCACTTCTGGATCATTCTCATTTATGACCTTGTACTGGGAATGGCTATCCATTTTGCTATGTTGCCAAAGGAATTCTGGGCCATTTCACCAGATCTTGCTATTGCACAATTCATCTGCTGTCATGCCTCTAGATGCATGATCTGCTGGGTTATACTGCATCTCTACAAATTTCCACTGATCTGGTGAAGTGTGATCTCTTATTGTTTCTACTCTATTTGCAACATATACATGGAATCTCTTTGCTTCATTTGCAATGTAACCAAGGACTACTTTGCTGTCTGTCCAAAATACTTCTTCCACATTATTATACTCAAGTTCTCCCTTCAAGAGTTTATGGATTCTAACTGACACCACTGCTGCTGCTAGTTCTAGTCTGGGAATTGTTATGGTTTTTAGAGGTGTGACACGTGACTTTGCCATTACTAATGCACAATGAATTTGGCCAGTCTTGCTAATTAATCTAATATATGAGCACTGGTCATATCCCTCTTGACAGGCATCTGAAAAGTGATGGAGTTCAACCTTTTCTACTTCCCCAAAGTCATCAGGTTTGTAGCATCTAGGTACCTTTAACTGATCTAGTTTGTGCAGCTTCTCCTTCCATTTTAACCATTTAGGTTTGACATAATCTGGCACCTCATCATCCCAATCAACTGCATTCTTACATAATTATTGTAAAATTTGCTTTCTAGTCAGTATGAGAGGTGACACTAGACCTATTGGATCATATATAGAGCTCACTGTTGACAGAATGCCTCTCCTGGTGAGTGGCTTGTCTTTCAGCTTTATTCTAAATTGAAATGTGTCAGATTCTATGCACCACTCAACTCCCAAAGTTCTTTCTATAGGCAGTGTGTCTTCATTCTTACTAAAATCCAAACTTTTAATTCCATCTGCTCTCTCATTAGGAGAAATTGCAGCTAATACATCTTTGTTGTTTGACAAGAACTTATGAAGGTTAAAACCTCCCTTGTAACATAATTCTTTGCTCTGCTGAATAAGAGTGACAGCTTCATCCATTGTAGCTACTGACTTCAAACCATCATCAACATAAAAGTTGTTTCTTACAAACTTGGCTGCATCAGATCCACACCCATAGTCATCTGCAGCTTTCTTAAGTGCAAAGTTGGCTACACTTGGAGATGAAGTAGCTCCAAACAGGTGAGCTGTCATCCTGTATTCAGCTATCTCATTATTAAGGTCACCATTTTCCCACCAAAGGAATCTTAACATGTCTCTGTGTTCTGGGTTGATCTTCACTTGATGGTACATTGCTTCTATATCACATACAAGTGCAATGCTTTCTTGCCTAAACCTACACAACACTCCAATAAGTTTGTTGGTAAGGTCTGGGCCTTGTAACAGATGACTGTTTAATGACTGGTTCCTGTAGTTTGCACTACAGTCAAAGACAACTCTCAACTTCTTTGGCTTTCTCGGATGATAGACTCCATGATGTGGAATGTACCAGACCTTACCTTACCATCATTCCTAACTAAATCCTTTGTCGGTACAACCTCTGCATAACCTTTTGTAATCATATCATTCATGAACACTTTGTAATCACCTTTGTGTTGATTATCCTTCTCAAGTTTAGCTATTAACTTCTTGAGTCTCTGCTCTGCTAATAGTTTGTTGTTTGGAAGCTTGACGTTATCATCATAATGGCCATCCTTCAGCTGATGTACTCCTTCTTTCATCTTACTCATAAACCTTTTATCTTCATATGATAATGGAGTGTCAGCTGACTTTCTATCACTGAAGTCAAGTTCAAACATATCTCTCACTTGAGAAGGATTAATCATCTCTTTGGTTTTAGTAGGAACCACTAAGAAATTAACCCTCTTTTCTTCATTGATTTCTACTTCTTGTGTCACTGTTCTGTAGACTACCACTGTATCCTCCAATGGACTTTAATGGGGTGAGATTTTACCAATGATCCCCCAACCTAGCTCTGTCCTACGAGCATAGGGATGCTTCTTGCTATCACCTGCTATTTGCTCTTCTGCCATAATGGCTTCTGCACAATCAAGACCAATGAGAAGTCCTATGTCAATGTTTGGGTCATATTTCATTAGTTTGTCAGAGATTGCCTTTAAGTGGGGCCAGTCGCAAGCAGTCTCGGGCCTTGGTATCTGACTCCGTCCAGCTGAAATGTTTTCTGTTGAATATGCTGAAGGGATTGATATTTCCACTTCTTCATTATAACCTCTTACTTTAAGTCCATGAATTTTGATAGAATCAGTGATTTGTTTTCCACTTATTGTGTGGATCTTGAGTGACACTGATGGTCCACTAACTCCCAATTTATTCAGAGTGCTTTCCTTGATGAATGAAGCATCAGACTGCTCATCCAGCAGGGCATACACTAAAACTTTATTCTCTTCATTACTAACATGATGTAACCATACAGGAACTATCATGGTGTGCATGTCATGTGTCACTGATTCTGTAACTCTGACCTTATTTGCTACTACTGTGGGTTTACCATCTTTAGGCTGAGTTGCTTGTGCTGGCACCTTTTGGCTCTCAGTTCTTGTCACATCATCATTGTGAAGAGCTGTGGGATGGTATCTCTGACATACTTTACAAACTTTCCTTCTTCTACAATCCTTTCCTTTGTGACCCATTTTTAGACACCCTGTACATAACCGTTTTTCTTTAGCAAATTTGTACCTAGTATTACCATCAAGTTTGGCAAATTCCTTGCAATCATCTAAATCATGATCCTTTGTACAGTAGTGACAGAATCGTCCTTTCCTTTCCTGGTCCTTGGGATACTGTTTGTTGGCTTGTACATTTACTTTACTTTGGAATGACCACATTGGTTTTTCCTCAATTGCTTTAGCCATGAAAGATCTACTCCCTCTATTCTTTGTCATGATGTTTGATTCCCTTGGTTTCCAATTGGTTGCCCTTGTTTGAGTTTTGATCCAGTCATTTACTTCCCTACTTACTGAATTCCAGGAAAGAAATGGATTGCTTGCTCCTTTTGCTTCTTTCTGGACAAATTCACATAACATTTCAAAGGGTGGGTGGTGCTCTTCATTGCTACTAGAAGTGTTGTTATTACTGTTAGTATCAAGATATATCATCGCTTGCTTTCTCCAGTCATGAACAATATGTTCAGGGAGTTTTGCTAGCACCTTTCTCTGCTCTCTAGGGTCATTCTGAAATGACAAATAAGAAGTGTGTTTCATTGCAGCTAAACAGCACTTCAAAAAATCTGAGAATGCTGTTAATGCTGGACCATTATGCGAAGAGATTGGTAGCCAATTCATTAACTTTTTTGTGTAAGCATCAGCTATGATGCTTTTGTTTCCAAATCTATCACTAAGAATTTTCTTTGCTTGCACATAGTCAGCATCAGAGTTAAAGTGCATTAACATTTTAATGGCATCCTTTGCCTCACCAGTTGTATACCTGTCTAAGTAGGCAAGTCTCTCTTTACCAATAGAAGTTTTAGACTCTACATAAGTTTCAAAGTTTTTCAACCAACTTGGAAATTCCATGGGTTCTCCATCAAAAGTGTTAGGCTCTATTGGAGGGAGGCTCCACTTGGGATCAGGTATGTTGATTGCAAAGGTTCCCCCAGGATGGGAAAAGGATTGATGATTCTGTCTCACATTATTCACATTATTAGGCATGTTGACATTATGAGTGTGTCTACGAGAGCTTGGTACAAGACTTTGAGCTGTAGGGTTGAGATTTATTACCTGAGGTTCACTAAATATTTGTCCATGTACTTCATTTGTCATCAATTCATTATCTCTATTGCAAGAAGAAGGTTTCTGTGGGTCATGGAATGTAACATATTTGTGAGGCATGGCACTGTCACTTTGTTGATTTGCAATTGTTTGTGCTTTCATTTCATTTTGTGACTCTATGTATTGTTGAAGATAACTTTGCTTCTCTACACTTTCATCATTACCTGGAAGTATTTTTACTTCTTCTTCAACTAACCCAAGAGCATTAAGTTCTGCACTAGCAACTGCTAAATCTCTCTCTTTCTTTTTCTTTGCAAACATTGCCTGGTCTCGTGCTAACATAACTTCTGCCTCTACTTTTGTCTTAGCTAACATAACTTCTGCCTCTGCTTTTGTCTTAGCTAACCTAACTTCTGCCTCTTCTAAATTATCATGATATTCCATTTCCTTTCTAAGTCTGGCTACCTTTGCTGCTGCTTCTTGCTTTCTTTGTGCTGATGAACGTGATGAAGACTCTAGAATGTCTAGACAGTTTGCTAGAACAAATTGATCCTCTGTCATTCTTTAACTCCATTCTTTTACATTCTATACTTTCTAATATTTCATGGTGAACTTGTTGATTGTGTTCCAGCTCTTCATTTAACTCCTCTGACCTTTCTGGCTCTAGTTCCACCAGCTTTGTGTATTCCACATAATACTGCTGAAATGCCTGTATTACTTCACTTGACATGGGCTCTAATTCAAAGGGGCTAATTACAATTTTTAATCCTTTCTTAATTTTGCTGGTAACACTGCTCCATTTACGCTTACAGGACTCTGCTCTTCCTTTGGTTACACTGACTTGATATTCTCTTCCTTTATCGGTTGGCACTCGCTCCCTGACACTAACTTCTTCAATACAAGTTTGATCCCTGTCGTCTTGCTCACCCTCACCTTCCCTAAGGCCATCTACGGCATTAATTTCCTCAGTATCAGACATATCTAACAACTTAATTGTGTCAATACTGAGACACTGAAAGAGCAATTAAATTACCACTCTTAATACTAGCTAATTGTGGGTAATTTTCACTTAGGCTACTCAATTCAGTGCACATACATACTATTATACTTTCTTGCCTGTGACCATGGGTTCTACAAAATGGTGGCGAGGCACAGTGGGTAGAAGGGAGTGGTTGTCGTCAAGGGTAGAGCTGACCCCGGGGCCTCAGAGGTCAACCTTTAGGCTTACGTCAGCGTCCCCTCGTCCTGTGACTCACTCTTGCTACGGTTTCACATGGAGCCAATTTCTTGCTTGTAGGTCGAGTTCTTACTGTAGCCGCACCGGCTGGGCATCAATTGGCTCTCAGGTGATCTGTTTTACTGATCACACCCATCATCGTAGGGTCGAGGAAAGGCAGTTCTCTCTCTGACGTTTATTGATGAGGTAGGCATGACCGTAAGTGTTAATGTATGTAAAGCGTATGTACCTCACGGCATTATTCCTCGGCATTTATAAGTGAAATGTTCAATAGTTTTCTATTTGCATGAAAACGTGTAATATGTGTGAGTATCAGTATTTAATGCTATATTAAGCACCGAAGCCGATGCTCACTTGTTAGTAGTGTGGGGTTAACCTGCTAGTCGCCTGCGGGCATCACTCACGGCCAAGTCGTGCTCAGACAAAGACGGGCAGGATGGTGACCGAGGTAAATACTTTAATTTTGTAGTAAAAACTGATTGTCATAGTGCCAACTCAATTGCATGTATTGTTAATGAATATTGTAATATGATGAAAGTGTTTAATATCAGTGTATAATGTTATTTTGTAAGAAATTGAGACCGAGAACTTGTTCGCAGTTCTTACGGTCATGCCTACCTCATCAATAAACGTGTCAGGGAGAACTGCCTTTCCTCGACCCTACGATGATGGGTGTGATCAGTAAAACAGATCACCTGAGAGCCAATTGACGCCCAGCCGGTGCGGCTACAGTAAGAACTGCAAACAAGTTCTCGGTCTCAATTTCTTACAAAATAACATTATACACTGATTGTTTAAATTAAACACGTTCAACATATTACAATAATCATTAACAATGGCGTAAAACTCCCGCCAAAGTTGGCGTCCCTGGCAGCGGATTCAAATGTAAGGCAGAATGTTCGTAGCTTATCAACACTGGTAAACTGTTTACACAACTGGAATACCTCTCTCTTCATCACCGGATCGCTTAGGCCGCCCATCAACTTCCGCAGCAGCATGTATTCCGCCAAATCATCACCACACGAAGGGCACTGAAACCCGCAGTCGGCGGCAGTCTGGGAACACTGCCTGAAGAAGTCCGAGACTGACTCACCGGGCGCCTGACGGCTACTGAAGAAGGTGCTCCACACGGCCGCCTGGTTGGTTCCCTTCAGTACCAGGTTCTCGATGGCGTCCAGTGCCTCGGTCGTCGACAGGGCCTCCCATTGCAGCATGGTGTACCTTGTGTCCAGCGTGCGTTGCAGGGCCGGTGTGCAGAGAAGGCGGATGTGTAGCACGGCCTCCGGCGCGCCCCATTGGTTCAGCCTAACCCAGCACTCGGCAGACCTCCTCCAGGAACGAAACGAGGCTGTGGACATCTCAGCCTCACACTTCTCCGGCGTGGCAGAGGTCGGGACTCTGGAGGCAGGCGACCGGCGTGCGAGGGCTTGTTGCATGGCCATCAGCGCCTGCTGCATCTCCAGTGTGGTGGCGAGATGGCTGCTGGGGACCCCAGGTGTCCTAGGTGTCCTGGGAGCCCTTGACGTGGTTGTGTGGAAGCGGGGCCGGCCAGCCATGGTTACTCCAATCACTGCGCCATGTAGGGTGTAAGGAAGACGCAGTGCTTCCTTAAGACCTTTATTCCCTGGACTGCCTCGAGAGCGGCAGAGCGTACAGTGGTGCCGGGAGGGCCAACATATCGTACCGTATCCGATAGATATAACAGCTATATCCTACAATAATATTTGGAATAATTACATATGTACGACAATTTTACCAGAAGTACAAAAATTTCAACCTGTGTAGTACGATAATATGGCCAAAACAATCTGGCAATTCTGAACTCTACGAGCCTAACAGAATCTCATGGCGTCCTGAAGGAAGGTTTGAAGTTGTACGTGTAAACATTGACCAAAGAACACCAAAATTCACATGAACGCGGCGCCCACACCAAAATTACTAGGAGAAGTGAGGGAAAGGAAGTCAAGGTGAGTGTGTCTGGCCAAAAATCGCCTTAAAATGGCAAGAATGGACGCTGTTACCACCACAAGGAACAGAAGGGGAGGGAGCGGTGTGTTTAGGGAGAACTTCCGGGACGGGACAACAAACTTTTCTTATTTCCCCACGGAGGGAGGAAGTTGCGGAAAGAGGAAAAGACGGGAGATGTTTGGACTCGCTCACCTGCTTGACTCACCTGGATGGCTACCCTTTCTTGACATATGAATAGACAGGTAGAGGTTATTTCAGATGAATGTAAGGGCAGCGCGGATCTGCAGGTGCACCAAATCTTACGGTATTTTACTGTTTCCCCAGTATTAACGTGGCTTTCCTTACCCTTCTTATCAGAGAAGGGCACTGGTCTACTCTGGTGAGGGGGTGTTCATTCGTGCGTGTGTATGTCACATCTGTTGGCAAGCGTGAAATTGTTCACGGTGATTGGTTCCTTTGTTTGAGAATGCAGCTGCTGGTCAATTAAAACATGAAGGATTAATTTAGCCAATGACAGCGCTTTACTTCATCCTGAGGAGGGAGAAGCGCTCAATTTGAAATATTTGAGTTAGTGCGAGGAAGAAGTCTGTCTGTTGCTGCCATTATTTCTAGCGCACCGCCACATTTTGTGAAGAGAAACAAGGTGACCACTTCTTATTCATTTCTCTGCCTTGCCAGTTAGGTTAGGTGACTTTAGTTAGGTTAGGTTAAGTTAGTTTGGTTTGTGTGGTTAAGTTTGGTTAAGTTACGTTTGGTTAGGTTAGGTTAGGTAGTTTTGTCAGGTTGTTAGTTTGGTTAGGTTTTATTTGGCTAGTTTAGGTTAATTTAGTCAGGTTAGGTTACTTAGGTTAAGTTAAGTTAGGTTTGGTTAAGTTAGTTTGGTTAGGTTAAGTTAGTCTTGGTTAGGTTAGGTTAAGTTAGGTTTGGTTAGGTTAGGTTAGCTACTTTAGTTAGGTTAAGTTAGCTAGTTTGGTTAGGCCTGTAAGGTGGAGGTTGAACGGAATGATGTCGCTTTTCTCCAGAGTGGTGAATCTGCTCTATCTGGATCCTCGTTGCTGGATCCACTTGTTGCGGTGGATTGTTACCCTCTAATTTAATTCACTCCCATCACCACTAACCTTGCTGTTGGAATGACAGTTCCCACAAACACTCCATTTAAATTCAAATTATGTTGAAAGGCCGGGGGTAAATGTGACATTATTATTTTTTTATTTTTTTATTTTTTCTTCACCTCAGTTAAGTTGTCTGTGTGCATGATTTGGTTAGCCTTAGATGTTAATGAGTTAGGTATTCTGTACACAGCATTAATACTGTGATAACATTTTGAACAGTAAGTATTCTGTACACAGCATTAATACTGTGATAACATTTTGAACAGTAAGTATTCTGTACACAGCATTAATACTGTGATAACATTTTAAACAGTAAGTATTCTGTACACAGCATTAATACTGTGATAACATTTTGAACAGTAAGTATTCTGTACACAGCATTAATACTCTGATAACATTTTGAACAGTAAGTATTCTGTACACAGCATTAATACTGTGATAACACTTTGAACAAGTATACCGGGGAAAAACTGTGTTTGTGTCCTTGACGACCCAGTGAAGTGTGGGTGGGTGACCCAACTTTGGGCTGTGACCCAAGGGTTAAGAACCACTGACCCAAGGTGATGCACTCTTCCAGGCACTTGCTGTGAAAGAGAGGGGAGACCTGTGCACCGCTGTGCTGCACTGTGCTTAGATGTCCCTGGTACACTCCTGAGGCTGTACCATTCTTGCCCCTATTGTGAGTATGTCTCTGTGTGTGTGTGCGTGTGTGTGTAGTTGACAATTACTGAAGAGTTTGTGACTTGACCCGTCCCACAAGTGACAAAAACGGCATCACGTTGGTCAGTGCTTGCAGAAATGGCTCTTTCTGAGACGTGGGTACAGTTTGTAATGGCTGCCACTCTTCCCTGCTCCACAGACCAGGCCAGCATCCAGGCCGCCGCCCTGCCTGGCACTGACGGCTGTTTGACCTCCCCGAGGGTCCCTGGAGGACTGGACGCGGCGTGTGCTGGCGGGAGTGGTGCTGCGGTGGAGGTCGTGAGGCCAGGCAGCAGCATGAGTGGCCGGCGGCGGCGGCAACAGCAGCAGCAGCAGCAGCAGCCAGCCTCAGGTGTGGGGAGGCACAGGCGTGGTGGCAAGAATCACCAGGAGACAGGCAGCTCTGTCCACAGAGGAGAGAGCAAGTTTGAGTGCCAGCAGTGTGACAAAACTTTCGTATCCAGACAAGGCCTTAAGTACCACACCCTGACACACAGTGGTGTTAGAAATTATGAGTGTGGTGAGTGTGGGAAGAAATTTACCCACAAGTCTTACCTCACCACACACACCCTGACACACAGTGGTGTTAGAAATTATGAGTGTGATGAGTGTGGGAAGAAATTTACCCAAAAGTCTTCCCTCAACACACACACCCTGACACACAGTGGTGTTAGAAATTATGAGTGTGATGAGTGTGGGAAGAAATTTACCCACAAGGGTAACCTCACCACACACACCCTGACACACAGTGGTGTTAGAAATTATGAGTGTGATGAGTGTGGGAAGAAATTTACCCACAAGTCTTACTTCACCAAACACACCCTGACACACAGTGGTGTTAGAAATTATGAGTGTGATGAGTGTGGGAAGAAATTTACCCAAAAGTCTCACCTCACCACACACACCCTGACACACAGTGGTGTTAGAAATTATGACTGTGATGAGTGTGGGAAGAAATTTACCCACAAGGGTAACCTCACCACACACACCCTGACACACAGTGGTGTTAGAAATTATGAGTGTGATGAGTGTGGGAAAAGATTTCCTACCATTTCTCGTCTCAATCAACACGCCTTCAGACACACTGGGGTGAGGGAGTTCGAGTGTGATGTTTGTGGCAAGTGTTTCAAGACAAAGGGTGAGATTGCCAAGCACGTGAAGATCCACTTCTGAGGTGGTGGTGTGTGGACACATGGGGCCACACCTGTACCTGTGGTGGTGGTGGTGGTGGTGGCCGTGCCTGTGTGTGCTGTGAGGGAGTCACGACCACAGCAGTTTTGTGTGGTGGTGGTGGTGGTGGTGGTGTGGGGGAGTCATTGCCCCAGCAGTTTTGTGTGATGGTGGTGGTGGTGGTAGTGGTGTGAGGGAGTCATGGCCCCAGCAGTTTTGTGTGATGGTGGTGGTGGTGTGGGGGAGTCATGGCCCCAGCATTTGTTTTGTTGGCAGTGCAGGTGTGACTTTCAATAAATGTGTGTGTGCAGTAAACCTTTGTTTGTGTATTTATCAGGTGTAGTATACAGGGCCTCAGCTACAGGAATATATTGTAGTGAGGCAGGCCCTCTCTCTCCTTGCCTCAAGTGTTTGTGTATTCACCAGGTGTAGTATACAGGGCCTCAGCTACAGGAATATATTGTAGTGAGGCAGCCCCTCTCTCTCCTTGCCTCAAGTGTTTGTGTATTCACCAGGTGTAGTATACAGGGCCTCAGCTACAGGAATATATTGTAGTGAGGCAGCCCCTCTCTCTCCTTGCCTCAAGTGTTGTGTTTGTTTCTTTTGTCATCCTTCACACGTTAGGTTAGGTTAAGTCTGGCACCATCTTTGCCCCTCTCTCTCTCTCTCTCTCTCTCTCTCTCTCTCTCTCTCTCTCTCTCTCTCTCTCTCTCTCTCTCTCTCTCTCTCTCTCTCTCTCTCTCTCTCTCTCTCTCTCTCTCTCTCTCTCTCTCTCTCTCTCTCTCTCTCTCTCTCTCTCTCTCTCTCTCTCTCTCTCTCTCTCTCTCTCTCTCTCTCTCTCTCTCTCTCTCTCTCTCTCTCTCTCTCTCTCTCTCTCTCTCTCTCTCTCTCTCTCTCTCTCTCTCTCTCTCTCTCTCTCTCTCTCTCTCTCTCTCTCTCTCTCTCTCTCTCTCTCTCTCTCCAGGTGAGGGAGCACACAAGTGTAGCAGCTAACAGTTTCTGTGTAATTGTCGTGGTGGTGACTTTGCTCCTCATATTCTCGTCCAGGAAGGGAAAGGCTGCCCTCGTGTTCTTCACCATCCTGTTGTGTCACCAACCGTGTTGTCTGTGTGCTTGTTTGGTGATGGCTGGCCCTGCATCACTGCGCCCTCGTCTTTGCTCCTTCACTACTGCCAGCTGTGCCTGTGGTCATCATGATGGTGGTGATGGTGATGATGATGGCGAGCGAGACATTCAAAGGAGGGCGTGCACGTGCATGGTGGTGAGCAGGTGATGATTGGAAAGGCACAGAATGTTCAGGATGGAGGAGGAGAAGGAGCAGGAGTCTGTGTATAGGAAGGAGAGGAATGTAAGAGGAGAAAAGATAGATGTAGGCAGCTCTGTCATGAGAGAAGGCGGCAGAGTGCACAGGCCACCCTGGAATGTCGTGAAAGGCTTGCGGTGGTCGTGGTGTGCGTGAAGGGGGAGGGTGAGAGGGCAGGCAGAGACAACACCAAGAGTTAACCAGTGTTCTCATTCATTCTTCCCTTTCTCAGGTAAACTGGAACTCCCTGCCTGCTTCTGCATTTCCTCCTTCCAATGGCTTCAAGTCTTTCAACGAGGGGGAGGCTCAAGACATCGTTTTATTTATCTATTTTTATTATTCTCATTTCATTTGGCTCCTCTACAGGAACTGGCATTAAGTTGGCTTTTTATTCAAATTTTTTGTTGTCCTTTTCCAACAGCCCTCTTACATAAAAGAAAATAACTAAATAATAATAAGAAAAGCCAGTGTCTCTGGGTGGCAAAACCACTCGGCCTGGAGAGAATGTGCATTGTGTGCCAGGTGTACCAATGGAAGGAGTATTGAGGCAGTGAAGGAGTCCCTGGAGACAATGTGCATGGCGTGCCAGGTGTACCAATGGAAGGAGTATTGAGGCAGTGAAGGAGTCCCTGGAGACAATGTGTATGGCGTGCCAGCTGTAGCAATGGAAAGAGTATTGAGGCAGTGAAGGAGTCCCTGGAGACAATGTGCATGGCATGCCAGCTGTAGCAATGGAAGGAGTATTGAGGCAGTGAAGGAGACCCTGGAGACAATGTGCATGGCGTGCCAGCTGTAGCAATTGAAGGAGTATTGAGGCAGTGAAGGAGTCCCTGGAGAGAATGCATGGCATGCCAGCTGTAGCAATGGAAGGAGTATTGAGGCAGTGAAGGAGTCCCTGGAGACAATGTGCATGGCGTGCCAGGTGTAGCAATGGAAGGAGTATTGAGGCAGTGAAGGAGTCCCTGGAGAGAATGCATGGCGTGCCAGGTGTAGCAATGGAAGGAGTATTGAGGCAGTGAAGGAGTCCCTGGAGAGAATGCATGGTGTGCCAGGTGTAGCAATGGAAGGAGTATTGAGGCAGTGAAGGAGTCCCTGGAGACCATTTGCATGGCGTGCCAGGTGTACCAATGGAAGGAGTATTGAGGCAGTGAAGGAGTCCCTGGAGACAATGTGCATGGCGTGCCAGGTGTAGCAATGGAAGGAGTATTGAGGCAGTGAAGGAGTCCCTGGAGAGAATGCATGGCGTGCCAGGTGTACCAATGGAAGGAGTATTGAGGCAGTGAAGGAGTCCCTGGAGACAATGTGCATGGCGTGCCAGCTGTACCAATGGAAGGAGTATTGAGGCAGTGAAGGAGTCCCTGGAGACAATGTGCATGGCGTGCCAGGTGTAGCAATGGAAGGAGTATTGAGGCAGTGAAGGAGTCCCTGGAGACAATGTGCATGGCGTGCCAGGTGTACCAATGGAAGGAGTATTGAGGCAGTGAAGGAGTCCCTGGAGACAATGTGCATGGCGTGCCAGGTGTACCAATGGAAGGAGTATTGAGGCAGTGAAGGAGTCCCTGGAGACAATGTGCATGGCGTGTCAGCTGTACCAATGGAAGGAGTATTGAGGCAGTGAAGTAGTCCCTGGAGACAATGTGCATGGCGTGCCAGGTGTAGCAATGGAAGGAGTATTGAGGCAGTGAAGGAGTCCCTGGAGACAATGTGCATGGCGTGTCAGCTGTACCAATGGAAGGAGTATTGAGGCAGTGAAGGACTCCCTGGAGACAATGTGCATGGCGTGCCAGGTGTAGCAATGGAAGGAGTATTGAGGCAGTGAAGGAGTCCCTGGAGAGAATGCATGGCGTGCCAGGTGTATTGACAATTAATATGAAGGATAACGTTAGGTTTGTGTTTGCCTTTTTGTTTTTCCCAGCAGGAGTTGTCGCTACAAAGGCTGACTTAGGAGCAAAGCGAGCCGCCTGTAGCGCCAAGCTCAAGCTCAAGATGTCAACACGACACGTGGTATGACGGGGCCGCTGGGGGCAGGGTCCGGCTGCTGCCCGGACTGTTGTGGCGTGTACTACTGCTGCCACGACCACCTTCGGGAGGACCGGGAGCAGCACCGGCAGTGGTGTGAGCTGTACAAGCTGTGCTCCTGCTGCAACCAGCAGGCCAAGAACAGGGAGGCCATCACACTGCCCACCGCCCTGGACCAGGAGTACCGCCCCCTGGCCCCCACCATGGAGGAGCACATCCTCTCCCTGGCCAGCAGGCTGCGGCCCGTGGCTGTCGCTGGGGCCTCAGAGAGCCTCACCTTCCCCCTCACAGCCCTCTACGTGCTGCAGCAGGTGTGGCCAGGCCTGGCCACGGCACCCGTCCTTACCCTGCATGTGGTGGGGGCGGAGGATGGCCGGGAGCCCCGTGTGGCCGCCCCCTGGGAGTACTTGATGCACCGCCTGCCAGTCCTGGCCCGCCTGCATGTGTTGCTGGTGGGGCCAGGGCTGGGCGGGCCACAGGGGTGCCACAGGGCCGCGCTGTGCCAGCAGTGCAGGGACAAGGTCCGGCAGCTGGTGGTGGAGTGCCGTCGTGCCCTGTACCACAACCTGGCCCAGGCCACTGCGGCAGCCACCCCCCCCCCCACCCTGCGCTTGGCCTTCAACTGTGGCTTCCACGAGTGGGAGGGGGACGAGGGGGACACCTGGCCAGACTCCTTACCCCTCATGGCCGACGATGCTGCGCCCCTTGCCTTCACCTCCTTCAACCACTCAGAGGCACAGAAGGACCTGGCTGCCCTCAGGAGGGCCAAGCCAGAGGTGCAGGTGTCCCTGGCGCGCCCCAACCCCTACCGCAGCACCCGCCCGCTGCGGGACTGGACACGGGAGGATGGCGCCCACATGTACTACACCAACCAGTACCTCACTGTGCTGCAGGCCGGCCAGGCAGGGCAGCGGGCAGCACAGGACACAGGGGAGGAAGGAGAGCAGGAGGAGGCAAGAGAGGAAGGGAAGCAGGGTGAGGTAAGAGAAGGAGGACAGATGGGAGAGCAGCACACCCTGCCAGACACCACCTAGCACCACTCGTCCTGGTCCCTGCCTGCCACACACCCACAGTACAAACCTGTGTTCACTTTTAGTGCCCTCTAAGGGGTGTGATGTTCCCTTGTGGCAGACGATAATGAACAAATCCTATCACTGGTTTAAAAGAAATACAAATATTGACACTTTATAGATTTTTAATTGATAATGGAATAATCCGAAAAAAAAATAATAATAATAAGAAAGGAATTCAGAAATACAAAATAAATGGTAGCGTACTCTTCAGTTACATAATTCAGAAATACAAAATAAATGGTAGCGTACTCTTCAGTTACATAATTCAGAAATACAAAATAAATGGTAGCGTATTCTTCAATTACATAAAAACTACGATGGAGATATTTTCGCGACTACTGAGTTGTGGGGGAGACCAGAGAATAAATAAATAAATAACAAATATATACCCAAAAAAGTATGTATAGACCTGAGGACAGTCTCACACGGTGATCTCGAACCAGGTGGTTTCACTAGTCCCGTGGAGAAAACCAACAAAAAAAAGAACAAAAAAATGCGAATATCTATCCACTCAGAAACAGTTTATCAACAGGAATATCTGAGGAGAATCCGAGAGGGTCTGAGGAGAATCCGAGAGAGACTGGCTTTGCTTGTGAGGAAATCGGCGGGAAACTAAGGATAAAGGTTTCCAATGGGGAAATTTATTAAGAGTTATAATTTTGTTTTTAGTGGGGGGGGCGACTAGGTTGTGAGTTCAGGGATGAAAAATATGAATAATTAAGTTACTGTTTACTTTATAGTTGTTACTTTAAGAAGTTTAATTCAATGGACTTTTGAAATCAATTGGGGAATTAGTCAAAGTCTGGTATCTCTTCCCGGCTTGCGTAGCAACAGGGGTAACAGGACGGCGAAGCAAAGAAGACTTATCAGATTCGTCAACCTCATTGGCGCGGCGTAATTATCTGGGATTTGTTTGAGCTGGTTTAAGACCTTACCATTATAGAATTAATTTTATCGTATTAAGGGCTCCCCATTCTCTGGGATTAGGTGAAAAATTCGCCTCTATAACCTGGCCAAGCAAGAGAAATTACGTTTATTCACGGGGTAAATTTGTTATAGAAGTGGTCAACACAGTGACGCTGAGAGGGGGGGGGGGGAAAAGCAAGGACAAAAGGACACTGAGGAGAGGAGGGGAAGGGGGGGTTAGTCACATGGTACTGAGATTCTGGTCATCCTCGCACATTACATGGGCCTTAGCCTAGGAAAAAAGTAGAAATATACATAATTAATTTCCCAGCACTACACGAGTCTCATCCGTTCTAGAATTTTTCACCTCTCTCTTTTCTCCTTACCAAAAAAAATAAAATAACACCTTCACATCCGAGTAATTAGAACCTCCCCTCACCACCACACAACCAAGCCAGGCTGACGAACTGCACGTGATCTCTGTCGGGAAATAACTCTGACATTCTCTCCCATACAATGGCTTGTGGGCCATATCACCACAATGTCCCTTGGAGACATAACTCGGCTCTTTCTCTCATCTCAAGGAAAAAGAAAAGAAATTCCACCCCAACCAGCCTCTTGACCTTCTGTGGTGTGAGGACTTAACCTTAAGTCACTCCGTCACTCTCTGAAACGAGATTCGGCCACCCCAGTACTCGGTTCCTTCCACTCGAACAGTCATTTACTCATCCACACGTTCACTCACACCACGAGATACTACAGATGATTACGCGAAGCGCTCGCCACGTCCTGAAGTAATCCACCACAGTATGGCCCGAACGGGTTGTCGAGTGCAGTAGTAGTCTGCGAATTAAAGTGGTTCCTTATTCCTTCTCAAATTCTTACATCACCTCTCACATAGTACCCATACCCGTCATACCATGATTCATTACAACCAGTCCAGCCAGGCCATGCAAAAGTAAGGGGGGGGGGACTCTATTTACCCCAAGCACTCTGCTCTTTTCTATACCGTTCTTCCAGCGACATTAACATTCCTCAATATAGCGTCTGGGACGGTTACGCACTCTAGGCGGTAACACTTCAGTTTCTATATCAGGTTGGAACACTGTGTCTTGAGCCGCAACTACGTACTCTTCCTCACTGCGAAACTGTTTGATCTTTTCTGCCGCTCTTTGCACCACCTTTCCCGAGAAAGGGTCTTTCACCACATAACCACCGCCTCCTCTTAAAACTTCCACCACCTTATATGGGCCGCCCCAACGAACACACAGTTTCTTACACACTCCTGACTCTGTAGTTTCTCGCTTCACCCACACCAACGCCCCAATGTCTACCTTCTGCTCCTTGCGTTTCCTGTTGGCCGCATTACGGTATTTCCGAGTCATTTTCTCGTGTGTTTCCCGGATCAGCCGGCGGACCACATCCACGTCTTGCTCGTCACCATCAACTGCGGGTAGCCTGGCACCCACCACTCGGGGCGCATGCCGGGAGAAAAACGCGAAGAAAGGTTGTTGGGCGATACTGGTATGGACGGCGGCATTCATAGTGGCCTGACACACAGGGAGTAGGCGAGGCCACCGTAGCGGGTAACCTCGGCACATGGAAGCCAAGATGGATTTGAGCGTGCGATGGAGTCGTTCGGTGATGGCGTTCCCTTGCGGGTGGTAGGGAGTGGTGTAACAGAGGGTGATGAGGTGTTGCTGGCAGAATTGTTGGAAGATCTGGGAGGTGAACTCGCCCCCGTTGTCCAGGACGATGGAGTGAGGAGTCCCGAAGTCGGTAATGTACTGCTGCAGCGCCTCTACAATTCCCTCTGATAGTTTGTTTTTGAGTGGATAGAACTTCACAAATCGGCTAAAGTGATCTACGATAGTCAACACATATCGGTAGCCACCACTGCCTGCAATCATATCCGTCAGGTCTATACCTATCCTATCTAAGGGCTTCTCTACTGAAGGTAATTCCTGATAAGGCTGCTGTAACCCTGGAGAGGTTTTAAATCTTTGACAGGTAAGGCAATTCTTTACGTACTGGGTTACGTCAAACCTGAGATTACACCAGTAAAACAATTCTTCGGCCTTTTTAATTGTCTTTTTCTGACCCAGGTGGCCAGAAAGCTCATGTGCATGTTCTAAAGCTTTAGGATTCAGAACCTGAGGAACTACCAATGAATAATGAATGCTGCCATCAATGTTTTCCTTAGCGTAGTACAGCAACTCATCAATTATGGTGAACTGGTGCAATATACTCTTATGATACTTTTTAGTAGGTATAGACCCTCCTTCCAGATACTCTATCATGTCTCTCCACTTAATTTCTTCCCTTTGTTGAATCTTGATTTGTTCTAAAGTCAGGCCTAAATAGTTTGGAGTAGGACATCGCTGAATGATCCTCACTGGGCGCGAGAGCTGATCGGCCACGTAGTTATACTTTCCCTTCACATATTGGATGTTGTATTGGTATTCTCTCATCTCTAGTATCCAGCGGTTCATCCTGGCAGATTTGGTCTTTCTCTTAAATATACTAGTAAGGGGCTGATGATCTGTGAATATAGTGAAGCTAGTTCCCCACAAATAATGATGGAAGTGTCTACAAGAGAGAAGTACTGCCAAGGCTTCTTTATCTGTAGCTGAGTACCTATTCTCAGTGGAGTTTAATTTTTTTGAAAAATAGCCCAAAGGTCTGACGGACCCATCCTCCTGAGTTTGACTTAAGACGCCTCCTACGTGGGTATTACTGGCATCAGTTGTTAAAATGAACGGCTGGTTACTTTGCGCTCTCGCTAGTATAGGGGCCTGGGCAAGAGATCTTTTTAAGGTATCGAATGCCTCCTGACACTTGTCTGTCCAAAGGAAAGGTTGATCTTTTTTCGTTAGGTTGGTAAGTGGAGTGGCTATTTGAGCGAAATTACTGATGTGTTTCCTATAAAATCCTGCCATACCTAAAAATCGTCTCACTTCCTTGACCTTAGTGGGCGGTTTCATTTCCAATACTGCCTCTACATTCTTTGGGTCGGGTTGACTACCTTCTTGTGAAATTTTATGACCAAGAAACGTAACTTCAGTCTTTGCCATTTCGCATTTAGATAAGTTAAGCTTGACTCCGTTTTCTTTAAGTAAAGCGAAAGTTTCACTGAGTCTTTCGCTGAGTGTGGTGAAGTCTGAAGCCCAAATGATTAGGTCGTCTAAGTAATTTTTCATCCAACCCTTCTTCACGAGAGGAGCTAACAATGAGGCCATATGTCTAGTAAAGATAGCTGGAGAACAGCTTAATCCAAAAGGTAGCCTTTTAAACCTATAGAGAGTCACCCCATCACTGAAGGCTGTGAGGTCTCTGCTACCTTCCTCCAATAGAATTTGAAAATAAGCCTCCCTCATATCTAGCGTGGCATAGAACTGATGGCCAGCTGCTTGTTCAACTAATTCTTCTAGGCGGGGAAGCAGGTAAATATCAGTAGTTAGGTGCTTGTTGACATGTCGGTAGTCAAGGCACATTCTTTTACTTCCATCCGGTTTATTGACTAATACTATAGGAGAGAGCCATGCAGATGTAGATTTTTCAATGATATCTCTGTTCTCCATATCTGTTAACATGTTTGATATCAGGGTTTTTGCTTCCTCGGGGTATCGGTACCTAGGACCACGACTAGGCTCTGGATTAGAGATATTAATTTTAGCAGGAGGCCCTTTCATTAATCCAAGTTCGTTTTTGTCTACTATGAATAAATCATGGTGATTGAGAATGATATTTTTTAAGATTGTTTTCTGCTCTCTAGTAAGGTTACTCCATTTCTGTTGTCTTATCAACTCCTCGAGTCTTTGTGGCCTACTCTTTGATTCCTGACACCTTGTTTGGTCGTTGTGTGGCAACAGATCATTGTGGATTTCTAGGGAAGGAGTGGCTTGCTTTTGGTGGATGACTTTGATCGTCGGGGAGGAGATGTTTTCAAAAGTGCCTAATAGGGTTCCTGGTTTGATTGTTTTCCGGCCCTTAGTATCATTAATAAATGGGAGGGGGACCTTTTTATTCTCATCTACTGTCACAATCAAGGGGTGATGATTAGGTGTTAAACATGGCTGAGGCTGGACTAACAAAGTTTCTCCTGGGTTTTCTTTCACCGAGATAGGAAGAAACTGAGCTCGGTAGGGATCAAGTTTGATGGTATGAGTTAGACGGATGTGTTCTGTTTGACTGGGAGTGGTAGGAAGAATAGGTACCTCGTGAACTCGTTCCACCTTGCCTTTCTGCCTTTTGATATGATTAACAAGGTATGTGGTTTTACCCCACTTTACTGTATTTGTTTTACCATTCCATTGAAAAGGAGCTTGTGAAAGTATGTCTGTCCCGAGTAAGACGTCAGCATCAAGGTAGCTATTCGGGACTACAGGGCACCATTGTTTGTGTATAGTCTCTTCACCTACTCCTATCTCTAGTAAGGTCATCCCCAAGATTCGTAAGGGTGAACCAGTTACCCCTTGTAGTATAGATACTGCTCGCCTTTGTGATATAGTTCCTTCTAATTTCTCTACCGCAGCCTCTGTGATTAAAGTATAGCCGCTACCAGTGTCAATGACAGCTTTAAGAATTTTCTTGTTAACTATGAGATTGATAGCGGGGGATGTGAATCCCTGGGTGAGTCATATATTCTGATTTGGTTTTCCGGGTCAGTTTTTATTTCCTCTCCAGCACCCATGCTGTCTACAGTCAAAGCATGATCCACGGGCAGGTTTTCTCCAGCACTCCCTCAGCGTGTGACTATGGGTTCGACAGTGTGAGCAATATTTAGCGGGTTGTGTTGGAGAGGGGGAGGTTCTCAACCTTCCTACTTGATCAGTGAGACTTTTAATCTGCTGCTTAAGTTCCCAAATTTCCTTTGATTCCTTGGATGTTGCATTTGTTAGGTCTGGGGGATTTTGAGTTATTGGGTCAGGGTTACCAATGAGTTTTGATTTAGATTTTTCCAGTTCAGGTTTAATTCTAGCAATGGGGGAAATATGGGCAGCCTCGAGCAGTTGGCGCTCATGTTCTACCCTGTCAATAAATTTATCAAGAGGATAATCCTCATCCAGGAAACCTTCTAGTCTAGCCTTTGCTTCTTGGGTTAAGCCCTGCCACAACTTTCTTTTGATAATTTTCTTACATTTAGGGAGTTTCTCTCCTGGAAAGCTCGTCTCTAGAGTGGCATATTTGCAAGTGAATTTGTTGGTAAATGCTTGGGGAGATTCTACCCAATCATATGTCTGTGCGTCTATGTCTCTCCACGCCCTGTCAAAGTTAACCTCTTGGGAGAATTGTGATAGAAGCAATTGTTTAATACTATTCCAGGTGTGACAATGATGTAAGGTTTGATGGTTATGTATGAGAGCCGCGAGCTCGCTGCTGACCCTACTCTTTGCAATTTGCACTTTGCGGGTGTCCTCATTGCTACTTTGCTCCACCAGTTCAATGAAAATTTGCAATTGGGTAGTTGAGTCAAGACCTTGTAGGTGGTGGAGTTCAAGAATTGGGATATCTCGGGGTTTGGTGGGAGTGCTAGGTGCTCTGTGTAAATTAGGGATGTTAGCCAAGCGCCCAATTACCTGATTTTGTTGATTTAAGATTTGCTTTAGTTCCTCTACTTCCTGTTCTAAAGTGTTCAAGTCTTTCCCTTTACTTTCATGTTTAACTGCTCCCAGGCTCTCTCTGGTGTTATGATCCATTAAGTCCTGCCACGGGTCTAATCCACCCCTTGGGAGGCGAACATTATCAGTCATCTTTGCTCACATGGAAGTTTAACGTACTGGGTGTAGAACACAATCTCTCAGGGTGATTGTTAGGTGACCTGCGATACACAGTATGCGCTCAGGTTTTCTTCTTCCAGGACAATGTGTTCTACTCCACTGCCTCTCTATTGCTACTGTGACCTTCAATAACTCTTTTGATCTTACTGATTACTTGAGCTTGGCCTCTCTCGTCCCAGTGAACACCATCCTCGCTCAGTTCTTGTACAAATTGAATATTATTAAAATGAACGTTTGGGGTCTTCAGGGCTCTCTTTACTCTATTATTGATTCCTACTTGGAATTTCTTATATTTCTCCACTGATATTCCCCTAGGGTTGGTCCTGGGTTCAATTTGGCAGACATGCACTAGTGATTGGCATTTGGCAGTGATTTCTTTGATGATGTTCTTAACATCGGAGAAAATCCTAGCGGGATTGGTAGATGTTTCTATGTCGTTGCTGCCTATCCACAAGATGGTCAAGTCATGTTGCCACTCGAGTACTCGATTTAACCGATCATCCTCAAAGAAAGTCCTAGCCTTTGCTCCAGGGGCTCTGAATATCCTAATTTGCACATTTGTTACCTCTAGATGCCGGGGAATCTGGCTATGCCCTACAAGTGTCACCTTCAACATTTACACTTATTTCCAGTCTCCACCTCTTTCGGTCAGTCGCGAAATAAATCCCACCGCTGCTCACCAGTTTAGTGCCCTCTAAGGGGTGTGATGTTCCCTTGTGGCAGACGATAATGAACAAATCCTATCACTGGTTTAAAAGAAATACAAATATTGACACTTTATAGATTTTTAATTGATAATGGAATAATCCGAAAAAAATAATAATAATAAGAAAGGAATTCAGAAATACAAAATAAATGGTAGCGTACTCTTCAGTTACATAATTCAGAAATACAAAATAAATGGTAGCGTACTCTTCAGTTACATAATTCAGAAATACAAAATAAATGGTAGCGTATTCTTCAATTACATAAAAACTACGATGGAGATATTTTCGCGACTACTGAGTTGTGGGGGAGACCAGAGAATAAATAAATAAATAACAAATATATACCCAAAAAAGTATGTATAGACCTGAGGACAGTTTCACACGGTGATCTCGAACCAGGTGGTTTCACTAGTCCCGTGGAGAAAACCAACAAAAAAAAGAACAAAAAAATGCGAATATCTATCCACTCAGAAACAGTTTATCAACAGGAATATCTGAGGAGAATCCGAGAGAGACTGGCTTTGCTTGTGAGGAAATCGGCGGGAAACTAAGGATAAAGGTTTCCAATGGGGAAATTTATTAAGAGTTATAATTTTGTTTTTAGTGGGGGGGGCGACTAGGTTGTGAGTTCAGGGATGAAAAATATGAATAATTAAGTTACTGTTTACTTTATAGTTGTTACTTTAAGAAGTTTAATTCAATGGACTTTTGAAATCAATTGGGGAATTAGTCAAAGTCTGGTATCTCTTCCCGGCTTGCGTAGCAACAGGGGTAAGGACGGCGAAGCAAAGAAGACTTATCAGATTCGTCAACCTCATTGGCGCAGCGTAATTATCTGGGATTTGTTTGAGCTGGTTTAAGACCTTACCATTATAGAATTAATTTTATCGTATTAAGGGCTCCCCATTCTCTGGGATTAGGTGAAAAATTCGCCTCTATAACCTGGCCAAGCAAGAGAAATTACGTTTATTCACGGGGTAAATTTGTTATAGAAGTGGTCAACACAGTGACGCTGAGAGGGGGGGGGGGAAAGCAAGGACAAAAGGACACTGAGGAGAGGAGGGGAAGGGGGGGGTTAGTCACATGGTACTGAGATTCTGGTCATCCTCGCACATTACATGGGCCTTAGCCTAGGAAAAAAGTAGAAATATACATAATTAATTTCCCAGCACTACACACTTCCCACATTCCACCAGTACAAACCCCAGCCTGGCAGGTGTGGCTCAACTCTCCACACCTGCACAACACAGATGCCCTTCAAAATACACACACTCTTCATCATCATCATCATCATCATCAAGTCACTCACCATCACACACAAACCAGAATCTCCTTGGGGCAGCACACCTCAGCATTCCACATCCAGCATCTTTCTACCTCTGCCACACTGCCACATCTCCACCAGTGTTCGTGTTCTCAGCTTCACCATGTCTTCTGTGTTTCTTCGGTGTTGTGTCTCATAATTTGCTAACAGTTTTAACTCCTGTGACAGCCTCTAGCCCCCAACAGCTCAGATTTCCAAGAGATCATAGCACAAGGCCAATATTCTGTAATGCTCTGCTCTCATTATGACTGTTTTCCAAGGCCACAGAGATTAGCCAGGTTCTCAAGAGTGTTTCACCTGTTAATAATGTAGAAATGTGAATCTGTCACTAGAACTGTAAAAACACCTTGAAAACATGTGTCACTTCAACTAGACCCTTTGGAAAGTAGTGGAGGTGCAGTGCTGAAGTGTTGCAGACTATGGCCCTAAAGACTGTGACAGGAGACAAGCACAGTAGTACATAAGAACATAAGAAATAAGGGAAGCTGCATGAAGCGACCGGGCTTACACGTGGCAGTCCCTGTATGAAATATACCTACCTATTTCCACCTAGAGAGAGAGAGAGAGAGAGAGAGAGAGAGAGAGAGAGAGAGAGAGAGAGAGAGAGAGAGAGAGAGAGAGAGAGAGAGAGAGAGAGAGAGAGAGAGAGAGGTAAGGAAAGACACAGTTAATTTAATGCTTTAGTTGTCAGTTTAATTAGTGCACAAGGAAGGAAAAGCAGAGTTTGTAAGATTAGATAAACAAGTTGATTCAAGTAATTATTTGGCTTGTCTTCCAGTTTACACAATTGATCATTCTTTTAATTTACTATTCTCATTAGGATTACTTTTTTGTTATGTTTAGGGAGCAGCAAGAGTCTGGAGGATGAGATAAACAACAAGGGATTCAAAGATTTACCTTGTCTTGTAATGTTACAGTTTAAGCCAGTCTGTATTTTGTCATTTTCAATTTGCTTTAATACTCTTCCTTCAACACACCTGCCTTCTCCCTCCCCTGAGACACCCCACCCCTCTCTCTTCATAGCTCCCTTTCCTCTACACTTACAAGAGCTGTGTGACCACTGGTGTCTGGCTCACTCACCTCTCAACGGAAACTGTGCACAATTGCCGGAAAAACTGGAGTGTCAATGAAAAGATTAATTGTCGACAGTATGAAGAGAGGAAAAGGTGAAAAGAAAAAAAAAAGGTGAGAATTAATTGTCAAAAGTATAAAGAGTGGGAAAAGAAGAAATGGGAAAAAAATATATTAAAAGCACAAAAAGGGAAACGTGTAAATTGATGAAAAAAAAGTTAATGGAAATATTGACAGAAAAGAGAAGCCAAGATAAATGAAAATAAAAAATGAAATAATGAAAATATTGACCCAAAGAAAGAGAGAAAGAAAAGGCAAGATAAACAGATGAAAAAAGATAAATAATGAAAATATTGCCAGAAAAGAGAAAAAACAAAGGGTAAGATAAACAGATAAAAAAAATGAAAATGGTGCCAGAAAAGAAGAAAAAAGACAAACAAATGAAGAAAAAATAAGAAGTGGAATGATTAATTGCCGAGAATTTAAAGAGAGAAAGCAAGTGATAATAATAAATAATGTGTAAGAAATATAAATTAATGCATGAAAAAAATGAGAGAGAGAGAGAGAGAGAGAGAGAGAGAGAAGAGAGAGAGAGAGAGAGAGAGAGAGAGAGAGAGAGAGAGAGAGAGAGAGAGAGAGAGAGAGAGAGAGAGAGAGAGAGAGAGAGAGAGAGAGAGAGAGAGAGAGAGAGAGAGAGAGAGAGAGAGAGTAACTTTAGAATAGACTCTGATAGCAGTACAAAGACCAACCCCCCAAAACATATATATAAATAAATAAATAAGAAATAAAAAAGTTGTTTCACAATCCACATAACTTTTTTGAGAGAGAGAGAGAACTTTTTTAAGAGAGAGAGAGAGAGAGAGAGAGAGAGAGAGAGAGAGAGAGAGAGAGAGAGAGAGAGAGAGAGAGAGAGAGAGAGAGAGAGAGAGAGAGAGAGAGAGAGAGAGAGAGAGTAACTTTAGAATAGACTCTGATAGCAGTACAAAGAACCCAAAAAATAAATAAATAAAAAATAAAAAAAGTTTCACAATCCACATAACATTTTTGAGAGAGAGAGAGAGAGAGAGAGAGAGAGAGAGAGAGAATGTTGTACACCACTTGTATTAAGTAATTGTTGTACTGAGAAGGGAGCAATACTATAGTTTGCATCCCTGTTAGTTCAGTGCCAATGAGACAACCTGCTACTGTGTGCCAGGGTGATGAAAATGCTTAACTTGTGTGTGTGTGTGTGTGTGTGTGTGTGTGTGTGTCAGGGCTTTTATACTGTCAAATTAATTCGCTAGTTTTTTTGTTTACTTCTTTCCTAATTTTTTTTTCATTTTTTTTTTATGCATTGAATTTCTCCGGCTACTGTACTATATACGAGTATATATATATATATATATATATATATATATATATATATATATATATATATATATATATATATATATATATATATATATATATATATATATATATATATATATATATATATATATATATATATATATAATGTATTTATTTTATTTTGTTTATTTTTTTCTTCTTCCGTAAGTGTTAACATTATAACGCCAAGACTGTACAACGTAATGTGTTCTTGGCCAGTAAAGTAAAATAAAGAACTGAGGCCGATTGACTGATAACACTTGTATAGAGAGAAGAGAAGAAACAAGTGAATAAAGAAATATGAGATTGATAACATTAGTATGCACAGAAGAGAACAAAGGAATGAATAGAGAAATACGACAGACATTGATAACATGTCTTTTTGTATCCTGAGAATTCTGCCTGTGTCACCCTCGCCACAGTCCTTGTACCGCTGAAACACCTCCAGCAGGTGCAGCATGTAGAGGCACAATAGTACATGCAGCAGCGTCCAGCAGAGTGAAGGTGCACGGCAGGGGGCCCCAGGGCTCTGTGCTGGGTCCCCTGCTCTTCCTAACTGATACAAAAGACATGACACGCATTCTTACACCACCAAGCCAGACGCCCGTGCTTGCCGAAGACTGCCACGGCCGTGCCCCAGCGTCTGCACGACGGCTCAGGCACACCCAGTGCACACAAGACAGGCTGGCAGGATGGTGAGGGACGCGGCTGCTCAGATACAGTGAAGCAAGTGTTGGGGGCGGTGCTTGTGGCCACCACGACTGTGCACCAAAAACCAAACACAGGGAACTCACACACCACCACTCAAAACGGAAAAGAACTTGGCGTTATGTTAGACACACACATTTATTGAAGGTCACACCTGCACTGCCAACAAAACAACTGCTGGGGCTGTTACTCCCTCACACCACCACCACCGCCACCACCACAGGCATGGGTGTGGCCCCACACATCCACACACAACACACCACCTCAGAAGTGGATCCTCATGTGGTGGGCAATATCACCCTTTGTCTTGAAACACTTGCCACAAACATCACACTTAAACTCTCTCAAGCCAGTGTGTCTGAAGACGTGTTGATTGAGATGATATGTGGTGCCAAATCTTTTGCCACACTCATCACACTCATAATTTCTAACACCAATGTGTGTCACGGTGTGTCTGGTGAGGTGAGACTTTCTAGTAAACTTCCTGCCACACTTGTCACACTCATAATTTCTAATACCACTGTGTGTCAGGATGTGTGCAGTGAGGTCAGATTTTGAAATAAATTTCCTCCCACACTCATAACACTCATAATTTCTAACACCACTGTGTATCAGGGTGTGTGTGGTGAGGTGAGACTTTCTGGTAAATTTCTTCCCACACTCAGCACACTCATAATTTCTAACACCACTGTGTGTCATGGTGTGTCTGGTGAGGATAGACTTTCTGGTAAATTTCCTGCCACACTCATCACACTCATAGTTTCTAACACCACTGTGTGTCAGACTGTGTCTGGTGAGGTTAGACTTACTGATAAATTTCCTGCCACACTCATTACACTCATGATTTCTAGCACCACTGTGTATCACAGTGTGTGAGGTGAGGGAAAACTTCCTCCCACACTCGCCACACTCATATTTTCTAACACCACTGTGTGTCAGGGTGTGGTAGTCAAGGCCTTGTCTGGATACAAAAGTTTTGTCACACTGCTGGCACTCAAACTTGCTCTCTCCTCTGTGGACAGAGCTGCCTGCCTCCAGGTGATTCTTGCCACCATGCCTGCGCCTCTCCACACCTGAGGCTGGCTGCTGCTGCTGCTGCTGCTGCTGGCCACTCATGCTGCTGCCCGGCCTCACGACCTCCACCACAGCACCACTCCCACCAGCACACGCCATGGACACAACAAGATTGGTTGGCGACGAGCAGGGCGTGCAGCCTGGACTCTGCCTGGCACCTGGAACAACAGCGACAGTCAGCACACACTGGGCCAAGGGCTGCTTAACACACTGCCCCAGCCTGCAACACACCCTGCTTCCTGTCCCTTCCTTGCAACACTAGGCTGCACACTGCCCCTGCCTGCAACACACACCCTGCTTCCTGCCCCTTTCTTGCAACACTAGGCTACACACTGCCCCTGCCTGCAACACACACCCTGCTTCCTGCCCCTTCCTTGCAACACTAGGCCAGGCCTGCACTCCCTCCAGCCTCCTGGCTCCCTGACCACTGTCCCTCACAAATTAAGTGCCACTCCTATGGGGCAGTGGCCCCCATTAGGTTAGGTTAGGTATGTTAACACCTAAGAGTGTCGTGGTGGAAGACCACGGCAACACTGCTGCCAGTGATCAGAGTGTATCCTTGTCAATGGTAGCAGATCGAGCCGCCCCAACACACACACACACTCACACACTCTCACTCTCTCTCTCTCTCTCTCTCTCTCTCTCTCTCTCTCTCATTTCAGCTAGTTCCATACTTTCAGTTCATTGGTTGCTCTTTAAACTTATAGTTTTTGTGACGGTAATAATAATAATAATGAGAATAACAATAATTCTAATACTACTACTACTACTCTTTTTAATGTTTTTTTTTTTTTTAATATGCTTGATTTGGGCACGTTTTGTGTTGACCGTTGTTCATTTCATTGCCAACCATCAGTGACTGCGGGGGGTTCGAGGAGCAAGGATAAGAACAAAATTGCAACAAAAATTATTGAGATTAATTAAAAACACCAAAATCTCTACAAGGAAAAAAATAATGACAGTAAACAAATAAATAGTGTGTCCGCTGTTGTGGTGGGTAGTTAAAATATTTACCAGTGACGGTCAGCCGATCAGACTGTCCCGTGCCGGAGAGGCCCCTGCTGGCGTGGTGGGGCGTCTGGGGGCTGGCCGCGGTGGTGGCAGCCAGGCAGGAGGTCTGCTGGTGCTGGTGAGTGGAGGAGAGCAGTGCCTCAATAACCACTTGAAAACAGTGAAACAAGCTGCACTAGGTAAGCAGACGTGCTGCCTCTACAGTCTGGCTGGCTTACTTCCTGAGTTACTGCACGCTCTGAGTCGCCTCTTCGGTCACTCTCCTGCCTTCCTTCACGCATTTCTTGGCTCTGCTTTCTTATTTTGTGGCACTCGACCACCAGTGTGTTCCTGAGGCTTTCCTAGAAGACCACTGTGTGTCTGCCATCTCCCTCTTCTTTGGATGTAAACAAACTGACAACTGGCTGACTCAGCTGAGGCCAAGCTCGATCTTGATCTTGATGGTACAGGTGGCACAGGATCACTCCTGAGCCAGGCCTTTGGATCGGCAACTCCTGTAGAAAGGGGGAAAAAAAAAAGAGAAACGAACAGCATCCTCTATCCTAATTGTTCATACACCTGGCACGCCACATTCTCTCCAGAAACTCTTTCACCGCCTCAATCATCCTTTCATTCGCCTCTCTACACAGTCCCAGCAACAACACCATCCATTCCTTTCCTGTCTTCTCCACTCTTTCATTCCTATCATGCCCTAACTCAGTCAGTATCACTTACATCATCTCATTCCTGTCTCTGGCATACTGCACACACTCCAGCACCACATGTTCCACCGTCTCATCCTCTCCCATGTCACACATCTGGCACACTTTGCTGTGGGACTCAAGACCACCTGTAACTCCTTGCATTCACATCCATACACTGTGCCCTCGCTCGGAAGAGAAGATCACCGCCCAGGCTTCCATCATACCACCTTTCATACCTCGGGGCCTCTTTCTCCTTGTACCATTCCAGGGTCTTCTTTCTTTCCATCTCATTCTTCCATTCATTCAGTCCCACACATTTCACTTCTTTGTCTATCTCATTCTTCCATTTTCTCACATCCCATTCGGCTCCCACTCTTCCTCCTCTTGTTACCACCCATTCACGCTCATTTTGATTCCTCCCAGCCATTCTTATCGCCCACAAAACTTGCAATCCATTCCTGTCTGTCATTCTCATGCATCTCTTCCTCCATTTGCTTCCACTTTCATTCCACAGGTACACCTTCCTTGCTATTCTTGCATCATCCATTCTCTCAAGCCTAATCTTGTACCTAAGTGTGGCTTTTGTCAGTCTTTCTCTGAAGGTGCTCCATCCCATGTCACCTCTCAAGGCTTCAACTGCTGTGCACCTCGGTGCACTCAGTGCCATCCTTGCTACTTTGTTCTGGCCCACTTCTAACTTATCAATTTCACTTTCATTCCATGCAATTGTAGTGCTGGGAAATTAATTATGTATATTTCTACTTTTTTCCTAGGCTAAGGCCCATGTAATGTGCGAGGATGACCAGAATCTCAGTACCATGTGACTAACCCCCCCCCTTCCCCTCCTCTCCTCAGTGTCCTTTTGTCCTTGCTTTTCCCCCCCCCCCCCCTCTCAGCGTCACTGTGTTGACCCCTTCTATAACAAATTCACCCCGTGAATAAACGTAATTTCTCCTGCTTGGCCAGGTTATAGAGGCGAATTTTTCACCTAATCCCAGAGAATGGGGAGCCCTTAATACGATAAAATTAGTTCTATAATGGTAAGGTCTTAAACCAGCTCAAACAAATCCCAGATAATTACGCCGCGCCAATGAGGTTGACGAATCTGATAAGTCTTCTTTGCTTCGCCGTCCTGTTACCCCTGTTGCTACGCAAGCCGGGAAGAGATACCAGACTTTGACTAATTCCCTAATTGATTTCAAAAGTCCATTGAATTAAACTTCTTAAAGTAACAACTATAAAGTAAACAGTAACTTAATTATTCATATTTTTCATCCCTGAACTCACAACCTAGTCGCCCCCCCCACTAAAAAACAAACTTATAACTCTTAATAAATTTCCCCATTGGAAACCTTTATCCTTAGTTTCCCGCCGATTTCCTCACAAGCAAAGCCAGTCTCTCTCGGATTCTCCTCAGATATTCCTGTTGATAAACTGTTTTCTGAGTGGATAGATATTCGCATTTTTTCGTTCTTTTTTGTTGGTTTTCTCCACGGGACTAGTGAAACCACCTGGTTCGAGATCACCGTGTGAGACTGTCCTCAGGTCTATACATACTTTTTGGGTATATATTTGTTATTTATTTATTTATTCTCTGGTCTCCCCCACAACTCAGTAGTCGCGAAAATATCTCCATCGTAGTTTTTATGTAATTGA